>NC_044048.1:9891617-9994117 GCF_902167405.1 Gadus morhua | reverse complement strand
TCTCCAGGGCCGAGTTCTTGGAAATGAAGAACGGTGAGTCCAAGACTCACCTCATGTTGTCATATATGTGAGTAATCATGGTTTCATTGAGAATCAACTTCATCTGGCCACCCTGATGGGGTGTTTATTGGTGGGGGCTTAGGAGAGCCCACTGTAGCCTATCCTATACTAGAGTAAACCCTGTGTTTTGTTGCTTTAACAGCTCCGGAAAACGCCAGTTGCCTGCTACAGCCTGATCCCGACCACTTCCTCTGTTTGGAAACCGGAAGAGGTTCTGCGTGTTGTTATCTTTCGTGCAGGCGTAGATACCAACTCATACGTCAATTGTACACTAGTGAATATGAGTGGTAGAAATACTAGAATTGGTTAGCTAGTGACTAATCACTCAGGGCCATGTAGGGAAGCCAACAAGGTCATTGGTGGGGAATTACATAAACATTTTTGTTGCTTTAAGATCGGGTTGAGGCGTATGATTTGAGTCATTCAGTCATTTCCTTCTATTGTTTCCTCCAGCTTTTTCTTTCTTTGTGTTCCTAGAGTAGAGACCCGCTGTCCTCAGCCCCACTCCATGCCAGCTCTGTGTTACACAACGTCCTGTGACGACCTCCCGCTCTCACTGGCCGGCTGGCTGTCCTGGTGGGCAGGAGGGACAGCGTTTGAGGGACGGGGTTTACCCAGGGGCAGCCCGGCCTCAAGGTTTCTTCAACCGCTGCCCGGAGTTCTGTTCCGTCATTCTGTTCTGTCTTCTCATTTGCGGATAACGTCATGAAGGGGGCAGCCGCATCGTTTGAGTAATGAGTGACACCTGTGTCCAGGAGGACTTCTCTCTCTGTGTTGTCTCACATGCACGTCGCAACCATTACTGATTACCTGAATATTCTCCAATCTTTACATGTTGTGTTGTTAGTTTCATTATCTTGTTCTTTTTTTATTCTTGTTTTCTTGAATACTGAGCATTATCGATGTCCACGGCTTGGGGTTAGGATGTAACGGTGTTACGTGACGTTTTGGATAAAAGCCCCCACCAACTGACTTATTTTTAGAAGGTGTAGTTGTAGTATTACTAGCGCTGCTATACAGATATATGGTATTTAATCATGTCTGCTGTTTAAATGTGTGACAGAGGAAATGAAAAGCGTCACCCCACAGCTTCCCTATCTAACAAAGTTGCGTACGCACACATCATAAAAGCAGGTATAAAAGAGGAACTGGTCCGATAAGCAACAAGCCTTCTTAATGCGCCAGCTGTGGTCTGTGTATTGACCCTAACTTCCTCAGTGTAATAGAGGGAAACTAAATGATTCACAGGATAGGTAAATATATATATTAGAAGTTTAATTCAAAAATGGTCGTGAATTGGAAGGATGTGGGTTAGGTGATTCTGAAATATTCATGTACACATCATTTAATGATTGATCCTTTTCTTCATGTTGGGCCTAAACAGAGTTGGGTTTGTTGAGATTTGCTCCTTGCCAGCTGTTGTGGTCAGAGGCTGAAGGAACCTGCCCATCTGTACACTGAAATAAAACCATATCCATTAACAGCCAGCCCCACCTGTCACTTAGTTGAGCAGGAAGCTGGTGTATGTGTGTCAGTGTGTGTGTGCCAGTGTGTGTGTGTGTGTGTGTGTGTGTGTGTGTGTGTGTGTATGTGTGTCAGTGTGTGTGTGCCAGTGTGTGTGTGTGTGTGTGTGTGTGTTGGTGGTGGTAATTTGAGCACAATTCAACCGCTGCAGCAGAAAGAAAGTCTTTCATTATCTTTCATGCTTGTTATCTTGGCAAACATCTTTACCTACAGTTATTGCCTCTGCCAACACACCCCCACATACACACACACAGGCATCCATACACACAACTGCATTTGTGCACAAGCACACACACACACACACACACACACACGGTCCATATCTCTGAGCTTGTTGGCAGTTTGCTGTCAGTCTCATTCAAGGCCTTCCCTTTAATCAGAAGGATTAACGGGAACTGCACCCATGGTGATCCACAATGAAACATTTGAACAATGTTCATATGAGTGAGCAGATCGATTACGAGGGGTTAAGAGATTGAACGAGACAGAGTGTATTTACACGCTGCTCTAAGTCCACCCTCACCCACCGCCTGTCCTCACACCTGTCGCGCGGCCAGGTGTCCCTTCTTGTATTGCGTTTGCTGTTGGCACAAATCATGTGAAGTCTGTTTCTTTAACATAAACACACACACACACAGAGACACACACACACACGTCTATTTTAGTTGATCTTTCATTCTGAAAATTGAGCGTCTGGTATATGACCTCACAGCTCTGCCCACATCCTGCGCTAACGTTGCTCGTGATATCTTCAGACACATCAACGCACGCACAGCCACCCACATTCAGCCCACGTGAGCCCGGTCCTTGGTTCTAAAGGCCTGTATTATGGTGTGCCTGGGATACGATTGCCCCAACAAGAATCCCATCCGCTGAGCAGAGGAGCAGCCAGCACTGGTGGAGTATGTCAAATTAGATTAGACAGTTCCTACTTCCATACACCTGAAATGCAAATGAGAAGCAAATGGACCACAGCGGGGGGGGGGGGGGGTCAGTCCTGAAGTCTCCTGGCTTTGATATGATCCAAAATGCTTGTTAATATCCCAAAACGATTAAAGTCTATGGTTGTGCTAATAACTGAAAATGTAAGGAGTTACGATAAGTGATTCGCGATTTGTACTCACGAGTATATTTACAAAAGGAGTGACTGTTTGGACTCATCGCAGCGGTTGTAGACAGTGCGGGCCTATCCTGTTGGAGCAAAGACAGAACAAACGCATCCCTATAGCTGTGGACAAACAGTGGCGTTTTACTGCGGGCTAGTGCTTAAAGCCCTGTTGGCCGCCCTCCCACTCTTCTAATCTGCCATTGTAAGAATTGCCAAATGCTCAGTGCAAAGCCTTTGTCTCAGACCTCCATTAAATGGCCCTTTCACACGTTGATTCTAGAAGACAATCATCGCGCCTGGTTAGTCCGTCGTTATGCCTTGGCCCTGAAAGCCCCATTTGTTACCAGCCCATGTTTTAAGCAACGACTAATGTGAATGACAAACCCTTACGTCAGATTCCTCTCCCACCCCCAGCAGTCTCCTCCCCACCCAGGACAACACAACACGGCTGAACTCCAGCACATGGCTCACATTCCAGCCCCCCCCCCCCCCTTCCCCCAATCATCAGCACGCCTGACGCGAGCGTGAATGAGTGACGGAGGACAATGTGGGGATCGTGGAGCAGACAAACAAGAAAAGTGAGCAAGTGACCACGGGTGACCTCAAGGGTCAGCTGTGACCCTGAAGTGAAAAGATGACCCCCAACCCCCCTTTTCTCCCCCACAACCTCCACCACCCTCTCAACACACACACACACACACACAGACCCAGTGGTCATCCGAGCCAGCCATGGGAACATGGTTGCTTGAAAGTGAAGGGCTAGGCAGCGTCGGCATGCAGCAGCGACATTAAGAAGGCGGTGTTGTATGGGATACAGGCATCAGCCTTTCTCCACACATTCCTCTGCATTCTCCCAACAATCATCTCTGTTCAGGCGCAGCACAAGAGCCTCCGCATATAAAAGCCTTGAAATCACGCGTAGCCAACAACATTTCTGCAGCCACAGAGAGTTCACCATCGCAGCTGAAGGGCACTAGTCTTTAACTGGAATGTGAGGGAATCTCTGACTGTGACTCTACCAAAACTGTTTATGAATCTCTGACTGTGACTCTACCAAAACTGTTTATGAATCTCTGACTGTGACTCTACCAAAACTGTTTATGCGAAGAAGGGAAGGAGTTGCTTTTAGTTTTAGTGAACCGATGTGAATGTCTCGAACAAAAGACTCATTCTTACAAGTTCTACAGGGATACAAACAAGCAAGTCGTTACCGAAATGCAACATTTATTTAAAAAAAATGGACTTTGGTGATAAATCAGGACAAAACTGAACCAGCCAAAAATGTTTTATACAAAATTCCGTCTCGAAAACTGACTTTAACAAGGCACCATTCATTCGAAAGGACAAAATAAAACTTGGTGCATGCAATCAAAACAATTAAGTAAAATAAATAAATAACTTAAAACAACCAAAAAACGTACAATGTCAAAATGTACAGGTGTTAAGCCCCCCCCCCACCCGGAACGAAGCCCCGCCCCCACCCTCCAGAGTCACGTGTAGGAAAAATAAGGTGCAATTGAGATGAACAATCAAGACTTTGGTCTCATTTCCTTTCCGCCTCTAGTCTTTGGCAGGGTTTTGTAATGGCTATTCTTTGGCAAGTCTTTGGCGTCCAGTCGGACGGGTTTTGCAACGCAGTTCTGAGCGCGTTCACACCGTTCCGGCCGAGGCTCTGGGGCTCTGGGGCTCGGGGCTCAGAGCTTGCTCTCCTCTTCCTCCAGGGGAAGGTTCAGCCCCGGGATGAACTTGAGCAGCCGCCGGCGGAAGCTCTTCTGCTTGGGCTTCCTCTGTGGCAGCGGGCCTCGCCCCAAGACCATCGGCCTCTCGCCCGAAGGAATGGTCGTCGACGAGGTGGTCGACGAGGGTTCCCGCACGTAGCTGCGCGTGCTGGCGCTGCGCGTGAGCTGCGTCTTGGCCGTGGAGAACAGCTCGCTGGCCGGCCGCAGACGCAACTTCCTCTGCGGCGTCGGAGCCTCCGTCTTCTTCTGCTGCTGCTGCTCCTCGCCGCACACCTTGCCGTTGCCTGTTCCGTTAGCGGTGCCGGTGCCGGTGCGCTCCGCCTGGTAGAGGCAGGTCTGGTAGAGGGGGTCCTCCTCCCCGGCGGTGGCGGTGCTGAGGGCGCTGGCGCTGCTGCTGGTGCTGCCGCCGCCCGTGCAGCGCGCGGCGCGCAGCACGGCCGGGCTGGGCGCGCCCAGGCTGCCATAGATCCCCGCCGACTCCAGGGACTCGTAGGCGGCCGCGTCGCTCAGCACAATGCCTGCAGGGGGGGGGGGAGAGGTTCAGACACTTTTGGGGGGGGGGGGGACGACGACGACGACATGTGGCGCACAGAGACGTGGTGACGAGCTACTGAAGTTGGACGCCTGCAAGAGGGCTGTCTGGATGTAGCACTGAAGATGCAGTGGAATAATTTGTTGACATTCTCTAGCAGTACTATATCTATCCAGCTGTATCTATAGAACTATGTGGGACGTCTCAGGACCTACCGTGAACCAGCCGTTGCTCCTGCACCATCAGTGATCGAAACTCGTCCCACTTTTCATGCAGAGTTTGCTGAAAGTTCAAACACGCCGTTAATTCTTCTACACAAATTGAGAAGACATCACACATCTACTTAAAGTCGTATGGCCGTGTTTGCGTGGGTATGCATCTCAAAACAAAAGCTCGTCCGACACCGGGCGCACATGGGCTAAGCCTGGAGCAGATGGGCTAATTTTGAGGGGGGGGGGGGGGGGGGGGGCTGCCTCTCCCGGGACGCCCTGGACAGGCTGCTCCGTGCAACAGAATGCAGCCGTGTCCACCGCTCAGACCCCGCGCACACGCACGGCCGCTAGCGCGCCGCAAGAAGCTACAGCCGCTGCCTTGTGACAGGTGGGAGCGTTGTAGCCAGGGGGGGTTGAGGCGTGGGGTTGTCAATAACAGGTGGGGCGGGGGGTTGGTCCCGGGTTCTATATCCAGCGTGCAAGCACGTTGGTGGTGGGGAATCCGTGTTCTCTTGGCAGTTTAAAGTGCTGGCCGTGCATACATTCTGAACTCTGAGGGAGCTGGTCATTAGCAGCTAGTTAGTGTGTGTGTGTGTGTGTGTGTGTGTGTGTGTGTGTGTGTGTGTGTGTGTGTGTGTGTGTGTGTGTGTGTGTGTGTGTGTGTGTGTGTGTGTGTGTGTGTGTGTGTGTGTGTGTGTGTGTGTGTGTGTGGTACCTTCAGGTACTGCAGGCGAGCCTCTAGCTCTGCTTTCCGTATGGAGTCGCTGTACACCGTCTCCAGCCTGCAGCAGAACAACAAAGCAGTCAGATTAGTTGCAATGCTGGAACGCAGGCAGTAAATGCTACAAGGTTCCACATGGAATAGGCCCATTAAAAAAGGGAAACGCTAGTTTGAGCCATGTTAAAACACTGCTTCACGAGACACAGGAAATGGACCCAAAATTGAGTCTCTAGTCTTAAGAGTGACTTCACAAGGAAAGAAATACACAAAACAGATGTTTCTACCAACACACTTTGGTGTCGAGTGTCTTTTAGATCACAGTTGAGGTCTTCCTATTTTATAGAGCAGCTTTCAACTTCAATGCCTAGTTAAACTCTAGCTAATACGGACGCCCGATGGCTCCAATAAAACGTTCTGATGATTCTCATGTGGTTCACAGCCCGTCTTCAAAAAGCCAGCATGAGGAGGATGTTGGACTAATTGGTCGGTCCGTCTTTATGAGATAAGAGTCAGAATGCAGTTGAACACCCACCCGAGGGCTGGACTAATTAGAAGACTTTAACCGGGTGTTGAAAGGCCTTAATTGCTTCCACTTCGGCTAACACATCCCAGTCTTACAAAACATCACAACCTTACTTACATTTATAAGTTAGTAAAAAGAAAAGAAAAAGAGATCTTCATAGATATATCTATATAGATACATATTTTGTGAAATACTTAAGCACTGTGTGACATACTTGGAGGAACTGACCAAAATGTATAACAAAAGCATGTAATTTGAGCTCCTTTCATCGCCAAAACAACCAAACCATCACATGTAGCATGAGTTGGCATAACTCAACCCCTGTTTCCTTACAAAAGATGCACTTCTGATACAATTCACTTTGTCACGACACCGAAACCAACAATCATCCCATTATGATGATAGATCAACCACACACACACACACACACACACACACCTGATGGAGTTGCCGCAGGCCCTGATGAGCTGGACGATCTCCTTGTGGCGGAAACCGTCGACGGCGGCCTCGTTGACGCTGGAGATGGTGTCCCCTGCGTGAGCAAAAAATACATCTGTGAACCAACCACCCTCAGATGTGCTCCTCTGTGGCTGGTGTTCAGGCCTACGAGGCCAAGTCCAAATGAGAGTTGGCCGGAACCAAGCGTTTCCCCTCCACATGCGATACAAATGTTTCACTACGAATGTGCACTCGTGGCATTTGACCGCTCCTTGCACTCATTAATTAAAACCATTTGTTTTTATTTGTTTCTATGTATATTCGACCCAACTCGTGTTATAAGGCTCCTCAATAGCCGAATCAGAGCCACTATTCACCCTTTAAAGTTGAGAATGTTTTTTTGTCTTGTGAGACATTATGAGACACAATGACCCAACTGCTCTTGTACATTATCCAAAACAAATAAATAAATCAATTAGACGAGGTTCAAACATTATCTTTGAGAGGCAGACATTTTCTCATTGGTGATATTTTTAGAGTCAACAGACACTGGCTCATCATTGTCGTCTGTTGACGTCACGCTGAGTGAGGAAAGCCGCGAAGGAGGGCATGCGAGGAATGAGGGAAGTGAAACTGGAATGACATGGCCAGGTTGGACTGAGGAAGAAGTCACATGATCTGCACGACAGATGGGGACAGCAGCGCGTGACGCTCGTGCCATTGTTCCTAACAACTAACCAGAAACGTTTACAGCATCTGCCATCATATGAATCCTCAAACTTATCAGTGCAGTACTGTTTCATAAGCAGGCCATTTCCATCCAACTCTGAGTTAGAAGAACAAATGTGTGCCATAAGAAAGTAACACTGCAATAAAAAAAGTGTTTTTACTAGTCCAGTCTGGCACGTTAGTGAGAGCTAGCAGACTCCTGTTGGATGGCCCTCTTTTAGCCTCTCTTTTAGCGTTTGTCGACTAAATTAGCCTCTCTTTTAGTGTTTGCTGACAGGAAAATGAGTTGACGCATTGTTATATTTGTACTTCCTTAAAGCAGGCTGAAACCAGAGTGTGTGTGCACAAAAAAGGGAAGATCGGGAGCTTGGCAGGAAGAATCTAAAATAGCGATCGATTTTCAATTCTGCTTTAGATGGCCAAATCTAAAGGTTAACACTTACCAACTTTGAGTCCTGCTTGCTGGGCGGGGCTATCGTCGTGCACCTTGCACACAAACGTGCACATCTCCACCGAGTTCTGGTCCTGGTGGTGCAGCCCATAGGTCTGGAGGAACACAAACACAGGACGCCATTAACACTCTACTGGTGGGTGCCACAATGTTTAAGGATATGCAACCATTTGGAAAAACATACATGGTTCCCCAATAAACCACTGAAAGAGACGCCGATAGTCGATGCAAAGGCTTAGACAAACACAGATAATACTGATGATTAGCAACCAGACATTGCTGATATGCAAAGCAAGTCTTTCAGTTCCCTCATCTGGCAGACTGTTCACCAGTCTTTATAAAATGGTGTGTAGTTAAAAAAAATCATGTCCGACCTTAACCTTTGGATATTGTTTTTGGTAACCATGCGCTGCCAAGTAATCATTCGCAGTTTCTGTTCCTCTATGAGCACGGAACAGAAGTGTAAAACCCACCCTTCATCCCAGCAGCTACAACAGTCAGTCAACTGGTATCAGCGGGCCTACCGCCTTCCTCTGTAACCATGGTGACAGGAAAACATGCTTCCTTGAGAGGAAAATACTTTTGTGCACTTTGACAAAGTTACGCACACATCAGACTATAAATAATAGACCTATGAATACCATCTGGTTCTTTTTGTTGTCAAAATATAGAATATGTCTCATGCTTATAGATGACACTTCATCCTTGAAAAGGAAAACATATCTCAATACAAGCGCCGTAGTATTTCGGATGATGGTTTACACTAGCCAGTTAGTTTCAACGCAAGCTTCTTGTTCTGAGCGGTGGGGCAGTGGGGCAACACCGCATGCAAACTATTCTATGAATTTGAATACTTGAACCATGGAGGACATGGCGGTAAACACGATGCCAAGACGGTGACGTCACACCACGAGGCCCGCGGCACGCAGCGACGCTTTGCAGTCATCCATCTCATCTCTGACTGCCTCACTTCCTGTCGGCCGCGACACGACAGGAAGGGCGGGGAACATCCAGCCGCGCAATAAATAGAACAATATTTCAGTTTGGACCGGTCTAGACCGCACCGCAGAAGAGAAGATGTTTTCTCTCTGGGGGCCGAGCGACACCAGACCTCTGTGAACAGCAGCAGAGGGCCGACCACAGAGCGGGCCGTGACTGCGCCACCGCCAGGGCTTCAGACGGGCGCCCGAGGCCCCGCCGCGGCCGTGTTCCGGGCTGTTCTGGCAGGAATGCGCCGACCTCAGCTCCACACTGGGGAGATTGTGCGGCGGCCCTGAAGGGCCCGGGGCCGCGGAGGAGAGGACACGCTTGTCGAGGTTAAATGTGCAACGACAAACAAAGTTATGTCTGCTGAGAGCGTCCCGAGGGCACGACAGCAACGAGGAACACACAGGTGATCCATGAGAAGCAGACGAGGGTACCGTAACCAGGGCTCGAAATAGAGGAGGACTGGGTGGCGGCGTGGGAGCGCTGGGACGGGGGTGGGACCGATGCGTGACCAACGGCCCAGACACCCATCAGAGGGATAGTATCAGGAGGGGGGGGGGGGGTGTCATGAGGAAGGCCAACTCGTCTGCAGAAGTCCCATTTGACGTCTCTAGGAGAGCAACAGGTAACCCTCCACCAGCGCACTCCGTATCGGTCCTCTTACCTGGATCTCAAAACCAAAGGACTCCTCCTCCGTTTTCTCCAGGACGACCACCTTCCTGGAGACACGACAAGACACCACACATGAATACAGCATGTCATCATCATTTCAATGTTCACTCACATCCACTTGCTCAATTTATAGCCTTTTCTAACGCTTTATCTAGTCTATTTTGTTTCATCATTTCATTTTTTCAATTTTGACCTCAAGTGATGGCTTACTGACAAGGCTGGAAAACAGCGAACTTGATACATAGTTCTGCATTTTCATTATGAGAACTCCACCCTTTGTTGCCTCATCGACCCAGGGCCAATCTCTACATTCACAGAACGACTGATAACAGGATTGTCAGTTAAAGTGGAGGAAGCGATGAGGAACCTTGCTGCGATCCTTCTGGGCTTAAAAACCTTTTTCAGGGTTATCAGCTAAGGGATTTAAAATATGCGAGACGCAGCCTTGAAAGCCATTCTGGAGACTGGTAATATGAACAGAGATTGGATCCATCCGTGGGCCTTTAAACCCCTAGTGAGGAGAGATTAGGCGAAGATGAACCAGAGTGATACTGTGATACAATAACACAGAGCATAATGTCTGCTGGAAGACCCGGAAAAACAGCAGATAAGCGAGCGTCATGGTCGAGTGCAACTTTATGCAAATCCCAGTGCAGCGACAGAAGTGGACAAGAGTTCCCTTGTAGCCCGTAGCGTGTGGACGTCACGATTGTAACTGTACAGGGCTGCCACCGTCTCCGTGGTCGTCACAATTTATCCCAGCTCTGGGGCAGAATATCATACATAGTAATGACCAGGGAGACGAAGAGATTAGTGTTGTGATGAGAGTCGGCTACTGACTCTAGCCATGAGAGTCAAGAGGCCTTATGGATGTCTGCAAGCCACAACAACGACTCTCTTTACACCACCTGCTTATTCTTTGATATTAAGAAACACAACTTTTACCATCACAGGCTATGATTAGGTAGCAGAAGGGAGTGATTATACTTAATGTACGCACTTATTGTATGTCGTACGTCCTGCTACTCAAAAAAAGGGTTAGTTGTGTAGCATCTTATCCAAGCCATCTTTGTAGTATACAGGGAATGGGTGAACCTAGCGATTGTTAGTGCTTGGCACTTGGTTCTATGAACATCCTTACTGTACCGACAGCAATATATTGTTTCACCTTCTTCTGACATATGCACTTATTGTCAGTCCCCATGGGCAAAAGTGTGTGCTAAATGCCCTGAATGTGAATGTAAATGTAAATGATTATTAAAAAGAAGTATGGATGAACACGGCACCAGGAGATCCGGTGCGGGAGAGGGGGGAAGATTAGACACGGGAGAGAGCAGGAGGTGGGGGGGGGGGCGTACCTTTGAGGTTCGGGGGACTGCGCCAGCGGTTTCCATTTCTGCAGTCCGCCTCCCTGTGAGGACGGAGAGGGGGAAGGAAACGTGCGTAAGTTACCACAACACCACACCTCCTCCGAGGGCTTAGACGCCGTCCGCGTCAGACTTACCGGGGCTTTCCGCTCCGCTTTCATGGACGTATACCTACGTCTGCACGCCCTGCCTTTGAACAGGACGCCTGTGTACACGTGACATGGGGCTGGGTCTGAGCGGCACAATTAAAAAGGCCCTCAAACCAGAACGACCAGTCGGGCAAATCTTTGTTGACCTAATTACACACCTGTTGGTAAACAACACAGTCCATGGAGGAGGAGCTATTTAGAGCGATTACATCAAACACGATGACCTCATGGAGCTTTTGCCATAGGCCTGTTATTAAAACTGATATACTCTGTGTAGAAAATACATCTTTATCCAGCTTCATAAAGCTACACCATTGACATAGGTCTAGCACTAGTAGACGTGGCCTATACCCACAATTGCCACATTGAGGGGGAACCCAGGGGAAATAACGTGCTAGGGCAGGGGTCCCCCCCACCCCACCTTACTGTAAATACGAAGGATATCTCTTCTGCTGAGCTGCGCCTAATCAGTCCGGTCCATTCACCTCTGTTCCACCTCCATGTCCTCTACCGCTGCTCATATGAAAGGCCGCTTTGTGGGGCAGCTGCTGGCTGGGCTGTAAATGTTGCTCTCTTTATTTCCCCAACACTTACAGAATTGTCCCAAGCCCTTCTCAATGCGTGCATTTACCCCCCCACCCCAAGAGACCAATGAGAGCACAGTGGACTCCCGGTCCCTGAACACAATGCACAGTGTTGTTGCCGGAGACTGGATCCCAAGTCAATGAGCCCTTGGGCCCGAGAACACCTAAACACCGCCCCCCCACTCCAACACACACACACACACCCACCCACCCACCCAGCCGGTTCCAGACTTACGCATAGTAGGGGATTCTCATCCATTTATGGGTTTAGGGAGAGAAACAAAAAAATATACACTAAAAGTTTAGGATACATCTGCCTGCATGAACTTTGCGTGAATAAATAAGATATTTTCTTCACAAGATCCTTGAGTTTAGAAGACAGTTAATATGCTCAATAGAAAAACATTACACTTAACTTACCCACAACGGATACGTTAATTTCATTTAAATTAATTCAGCAAAGGTTTGTTAGGTCTGTCCTCAGGCAATTCCGTTTACTTCCAAGTCGAATGTGAGCAAATTAACTCTTCAGTTGTTCAAATATGTTGACGAATAAAACCGTTTTTAAATGTCTGCGCAAACACACTGTACAACCTGGGGGACTGGATGGCTCTGAACATCATCCTTAGCAGATGCTTATCAAACTGCATTTGACACACTGACTGACTCCACTGTGTGTTGGGGGTCTAAGAACATATGTTGGGGGTCCACATCCCTGTATGTTGGCGGTCCTCCTACCCCATCACTGTATGTTGGGGGTCCACATAGTGATGTGGACCTCCAACATACAGTGGTTTGGTTAGGATGCCTCCCGATGGTCGCTACAAGTGCATCACGTGTCAAGTGATATTCTGTTGCACCTCATGCGCATCTATCTTTTCTTCACCTGCGTGTTTTGACAATTTTAACGTGTTGATCCTTGCAACATTTAACATATAATTATTAAGCTTATGCATAATTCATAAAATAAAAATCGTGTCAAGTCGGTCCAAAAGGAAACACCTAATTGCAAATGCACTTTCTAACATGGTGATGGGGGCCACCACACTCCTGCCCTTACTTCACAGCTACAGAGAAAGTTTGGTCCCAGGATCCGGGGAACTACTCACCCTGTTGAAGGTCCGGGGCAATGTCCCGCCGGAGTACGCTAAAGTTTTGTAGTTGTAAACCTCCGAGGAATTTGGTCGCAACTCCACCGTTTTGCAACTATCTGACTTTGATGAAGGGAAATAAATGTCATTATCCTGAATTGATAATCCACCCTGAGGATTGTTGGAATTGACCTTCTTCAGCCTCCTGAAAGTCATTGTTGTGCTCCACTATTAAAGATACCAAGTGCAGACAAATAACTGAGTAAGTATTCTCTCGCTAAAACGTGATGAACTTCCCAGTGTCCGCTGCAGTGTGGTTGTGACTGTGAGAGGCAACATGTGAGCAGCTGAAGGGTTCCTCCTGGTGATTCACTCAGGGGCGGGGCCTCAGAGAGAACCGCGTCCCCGACCCACGGAGAACCAATGGGACGGGGTGCTCCACATTGGCGTTATTAACGAGAGAGAGCGAGAGAGAGCGACAGCGAGAGAGAGGGCGAGAGGGCGAGAGGGCGAGAGAGAGAGAGAGAGAGAGAGAGAGAGAGAGAGAGAGAGAGAGAGAGAGAGAGAGAGAGTGAGAGAGAGAGAGAGAGAGAGAGAGAGAGAGAGAGAGAGAGAGAGAGAGAGAGAGAGAGAGAGAGAGAGAGAGTGAGAGAGAGAGAGAGAGAGAGAGAGAGAGAGAGAGAGAGAGAGAGAGAGAGAGAGAGAGAGAGAGAGAGAGAGAGAGAGAGAGAGTGAGAGAGAGAGAGAGAGAGAGAGAGAGAGAGAGAGAGAGAGAGTGAGAGAGAGAGAGAGAGAGAGAGAGAGAGAGAGAGAGAGAGAGAGAGAGAGAGAGAGAGAGAGAGAGAGAGAGAGAGAGAGAGAGCGAGAGCGCGAGAGCGAGAGAGCGCGGTACTTCCGACAGAGGGGGTCCGTTTCCGTCACATTTTTCGTGAAATTCTCGCTCCGGGATCTGCTATCTGATACGCAAAGATCATTGGAAGTAAGAGACCGAACAAGTTAGACCGGGAAAACGCTCTAGTGCAGCATCCTCTCAGCCTAATTGAAAGCCAAAAGCAACGTCAACTTCTACTTCTCTAGCTCCTAATCGCCTTATCTGATGCTGTGTGCACTTTGCATGTAAACATTTCGTGTCTTCGATGGTATTTTGGATTCAGAATTTTACAATTTATAGTTTATATTTCAAATAACATACAAATAATAGTGATCTGGAAATCACATCTGATTCATGCATGAGAAAAATGACACCAATAAAAAAAAACATTGGTTACAGAAAAGTTAATGGAAATAAATTACAACCAAACAAGTTTATCATGGTTTATTAAAACCTTGATTCACTACTACAGTATAATATCAACATTCTCAATATTAATTGAAAAATATATGGCGAATGAAAGCATTTAAACACGCACCACAACAGTTGACAGAGCGTTTTAAATAAAAAAAATTGAAAAAATATATAAATTATGAGTTATTACTGAACACATTAAAATTAACTGAATAGAATGCAGCATGGCATTGCTGTACATATGCACATTCAAAGCGGTATAGACATGTATAGGCTGCGGCGTCTTAGAGGCATCTATTCTGTGGTAGACCTTGTTAATAACTTCCCCTACCTGGCATAAGTATTTATATGAAAGTGAAACATACAAATACAATTCTAAAGAAAATGAATTCAAACCGAGTAAAGATCAGCCGAAACTGAAACCTAAGTTAACCTTCTGCGGTTTGAGGTTAAAATGTACAGTCCAATTATTTCTCAAGCTAACCGAGTTATGCTAATTTGGCAATACAGCAATTCAAACCCAACTTCAGCGATAAAAGAGGTAGGCTATTCTAGAAGTCCCCTTCCACTATGATCCCACTACATTAAGAGCATGTAGGCTAACTAATCATATCATAAACAACAGAGAACTTATCAAAAGGCACAAACAATGGCATATGAAGCTTGCTAGAAGTGTTGCTTTTATCCCTCCGTTGATATTGTAATACTTCAGATGGTCATACACAGTTGCGGTAAATGGGTCATACATTTGTAAGGAATTGGGGGATTAAAATGAAACCACAACAGAGAAGTCAAATTTGGTCAAAATGATATACCCATGAATGAAGATCCTATACATTTCTAAAAGGCCACATCGACAGGGTTGCATTCCTAAAAGGCGTGTCATGCTTAATTGATTCTGTATTAAAGGAGCACTGGAAGTTCCCCAGTGCGTACCTACTTTACATCACTGCATTCAACGCTACGCATTCAGCCTAAACATTCACAACAGAATATTACCAAAGAGAAATCTTTCTGCCCCTGGTCGGTCAGTGGGTCATAGTCACCAATGTGATGGTATTTATTTGTAGCTGAAAAAGCTGGAAGACTTGGCCAGGGGGGCCATCAGCATGTTGGCTTGATTTTTGTGTGTGATGTGAATCTAAAAAGAGAGAAGGAAAACACAAAAAGCTATTTAACAAAATAGAAATACAAATTGTGTGTATGTTCTCATGGTCACAATATCAGAAAAACCTGTGGACTCTAAACACAAACTCCTTCTACAGAGCCATAAGACTACATGTTTGTTTTGGTACAGTCAGTACTGGCCATCGAGAGCAGTGTTGCACTGTGAGTTGCAAGCCATCGATATTTATAAACCATGTTTTGACATGTTTATACTAGACATAACATTGATAAAGTCCCAGGCCATGTTTTGGTTGGTCCCGATCTCCTGCGTGGGTTTGCTATTGTGTATGATAGAGCCATGTGGGTTTGCTATCGTGTATGATAGAGCCATGTGGGTTTGCTATCGTGTATGATAGAGCCATGTGGGTTTGCTATCGTGTATGATAGAGCCATGTGGGTTTGCTATCGTGTATGATAGAGCCATGTGGGTTTGCTATCGTGTATGATAGAGCCGTGTGGGTTTGCCATCGTGTATGATAGAGCCATGTGGGTTTGCTATCGTGTATGATAGAGCCATGTGGGTTTGCCATCGTGTATGATAGAGCCATGTGTGTTTGTTTGTGCTACAGGGCTCACCGTGCAGGGAGGCTGCATCCAGGGCTCTCCATCGATCTGCATGGGCAGGGCCTTGGTTGTCCTGTGGCCGTTGGTCGGCATTGAGAAGGAGCAGCAACACAAAAAAGAGTGAGCAAATAACAAACCTATTGCCCCCTCATCACCCCTCATTTGTATGTGAAACGTGATCTGCTGAAAATGAAAGAGCACACTTCTATTATGCCAACGAGAATTCAGGATCATGATTAGCAAGTGATGAAAGTCAATGAGGGCAGCCATTGGCTAAGTGCCCAGGATTATATCACCAAGACAAGTCTGAACATGACTGTTAGGGGGGGGGGGGGGGGGGGGGGGGGGGGGGCGTGCTCACCTGATGGTGATCTGTGAGGTCTTGGCCAGCCTCACTGCACTCTTCATGCCCGTGTAGATCTGACCCATTTCAATGACCCCCTCCAGGCCCACCACCTCCAGCCTGCGGTCACTGACGTCTGGAGGCAAAGGGAGTCATGAGGAACAGAACCTCACAGAGAAACACGCCCATGATGCAAACAGATATGAGGAGTCAGACACTTTGTTTAGAAATGCCAAAATCCATGGGGAAATGTGTTCATAGACTCAAAGCTGGTGTCTTTATTCATCCATCAAAGTTTGATCAATTAATAATGTGGTACGAGAAGCTTGATTGACATTTACCGGGTCCAACCGTGACAAGGCGCCGAACGCCATAAGGGTTTAATTCAACCTCCTATATTGTCACTGGCAGTGTTTTATCCATTACATATCAGTTTTTCAAAGCATCGACAAAGTGGTTCTGAATCTGTCGGTTCAACTAGGTAGGACATTGAACATTTGATCAGTTTCAATTCAACACTTGACAGGAGATGGTCATCAAATGGTGGAAGACAAGTGAATCAGTGGCCTAATATCCGTCTCCCTCGGGGGTCCCGGTCCGACGCCCGGTGACCCGGCTCGGGTACCTTGTGTGGTGACCTTGAGGACCTCCGGGTCGACGATGACCTCGGGCTCCTCCTGGCCCGCAGCGGCCTTGACGTCCCCCTTCTTCATCTCCCCCCACAGGTTGGAGCCGCCGTGCATGCTGGGAATGTTGAGAACCGCGATCCCCTCCATCGAGAGGCTACTGAGGTCTATAGGCATACCGCAGCACTGACCACACACACAGAGCAGGCAGTGAAGGAAACATGACGCCTTTGGCCCTACTGTCTGACTGAGCACTTTTTCTACCATTCATATTAATGGTAAGGTATCATTTTCTGTTCTTACCTCAATTGTCATACACTCATTGACTTTCTTGCAGGATGCAGAGATTGTTTCTGAAGTGGCAAATTCAAAATACCACAGCTTATTCTTCATTCTGTATCCGTACATAAAACAGGCCCCGCAGTTTAGTGTTAGTATTTAGTACTGGCATTTAAATCCTCAAATACTGTGCCAAACATTAACCCAAGCCAACTGGTGGCTTTGCAGAATTATGCCAGGTCAAATATGACCTTTTAATCGCTAAGAGTGTTAGAAGTGGCCCATTAAAGCCCACACAGTCCCCTAGGTAATGGAGTGTTGGGCTGGAACTCAGAAACAGATTTGGATAGCTGCAATGCTGAGAATCATGATAATGATAATTATAATAATATTATATTATAACTACTGTCGCATTTTGAACTACACTTAAATACAGTTCAAACTGACATGGATAGAGGACATGTTTGCAAATGTCTTTCAACTGTAATTAAAGCATAATTCATAAATGACCCCAGACATGACAGTTTGTGTAGATTGCTGCTAAACATGGGAGAGATGTATGCTATTATCTAGATAGATAATTTAGAAAAGGGCATTTCATTGCTAAACAGCACGTAGGTCAAGGGAATCATCAGTCTTTTGGCACACAGGTGAATATCAGGATGATTCCTGGTTTAAGTATGTCATGTTGTTGCCCACACCTGCTATTAAACTTCTGAGGATGCTTCTCCCTCATGGTGTGAAATCGGTGCGCGATGGAGGCGTCCTGTCGATCATAAAGCACAAAGCACCATGATGAACCCAGTGAGAGACGGGCCCGGCCCGGAGGCGCCAGGAGACAGGAGCTGGACCCTCCTGCTCCTGGACCTGGGTGGTGGCGGACTCACCACTCCGATGGAGAAGTAGTTGTTGATGATCTCGTAGGGCACGGGGTCCCCCTCCTCCTGGTCGGGGTCCGTCACCACCCGCACGCTCCAGCGGTCCATGAGCACCGGGGAGCTGCCCTCCAGCTCCTTCAGCACCCGGCCCAGGTCCACGCCGTCGTACCCTGGGAGGGGGGGGGGGGGACAACACCAATTAAACACTGAACTAAAACTCTGGGCCTTTGTTCTATTTGGAAGGGAGCACGCACACGCACACACGTACGTACGCACCCACGTGCACACGCACACACACGCGCACACACACACACACACACACACACACACACACACACACACACACACACACACACACACAGACACAACACACACACACGCACACAAACACACACAAACACACATACACACACACACACTGAAGGTCTTTATCTTTGACATTTCAAAGCCGTTTGTTCATAGTGTTAAGTCGTTTTCTCACCTCCTCCCCATCGGAGACATCTTGCGAGGTCATTTCCTGTTCCGAGTGGCAGCACAGCTACAGGTGGTCGTACCAGAAGGTTTGCTTTGTCTAAACAGTGGGATGGGAAAAGGAGAATAATAATAGGAAAAAGGGCGAATGCGTCAGGATCATTGGTTGTAAAATGAGTTCTACATTTTTTTATTTTGCTAGTGTTTAAGTGACACTGAGTACCAGTTATATCAGGGTTCTCCCAAGATAATGTCATAATGGCCTGGGAACCAAACAATTCTGCAAGTTCACATTTTTCTAAGAATTTGCTTTATTGACCTGGTGAAGAAATTTCCGTGGAGAACCCTGAATTTATTACATTAAATGACAAATTAGCACCTCCTGCAGGTAAACCAGAGTCACTGCATCAACAGAGTCTCTGGACAAGAAGCATGCTATAAAGTTACAGTAGCTCAATCAAATGGCACATAAATAATATGTATACCATCAAGTGATCCGTTGGAATTACCGGACGATAGATAACATGTGTTAATGAAATATATGGAAAATAAATAAACAAATGAGCTAAACGTATACTGTATACATTTCTCACCTATGGCATCCAGGATCCAGCCCACGGTGCCGTCTCCCCCGCACACCAAGATCCTGTAGTCTTGCAGGTTTCGGAAGAAACTCAGTCTGAAAATATATTGAATCAAAAAAGGCTATTTCAAATACAAATGGAAACTAAAATTGCATTCTATTTTTGGTCTCAAGAGGGGCTTAAGATATCGTTTGCTCCAGAAATCCATTTAGTAATGTGGTTCAGCATTGCATTTAGACTTCAATTTAGAAAACGACACCAAAGTTTGGACTTGTGTTTAACGTTCTTGTGATTAATCGAGCTAAGCTTGCGGCCGGCCCCCCACCCTTGTGCAGGTCCCCCGTTCAGCAGGTTGAAGACCTGCCGTGGGTTCAGCAGGTACTGGAACTTCCTCAGCACCCTGAGGCAGAACAAGAGAAGGAGTGAGGCGACTGCAAAGGAACTCAACATTTACACTTCGATTCCATACTCAACATCTATACACTCGTGACTCACTTTTCGCCCTGTTTCCCTCCACTTTTAGGGTTCACAAACACCAGCAGAGGATGGGTGTTGGCCACTGGGCTGATCTGTACAACAGAGGGGCAAAACCGCCATGAGTTAAGACGGCAGTTGGCCAGCCCCCTGTCTACGTAATAACAAGGCAGACGGGCTGTGCAGGAAACGACGGACAGTACAAAGGATCCCTCTGGGCTGGCTGAAAAGACGCAAGCCCCCACCCGCCAGAGATAGAAGAGACGGGACATGAAATGCCAACAGGGCAATTCTGAGGACCACACAGGCCTGTATCAAATGTCTCACAAACGATTATGTCTCCCGAACTGATTATTGAACATTGGCCCTCACCCGCGTGGAAGGGGGTAGCGACGAAGCACTCGTGATCAAATGGTCGTCGTCGCACCCTCACACCTCTTTATCTCTCGCAAATGAGTGGTTGCTTATAATTGCTGTGAGTTAATGGTTATTGATCCTCATATTCTGTCCACGCTGCAGAACTGTGAGGTGGTGCTGAGAGGAAGGGTGTGGGCGGTGCTGGACATGAATGGATGGATGCTATCGGACCCCTACAGGGACCATCTAGGGTTCCTTACAGTACAAATGAGACAATGACACCAGTTTGTACTGTTTCCTCTGGACCTTTGTCACGGCCGACAGTATCCATGACAAAGGTCCAGGGGAACGTGTGATGTCATGGCTACGGACGATACACTGTCCCCAGGACGGTTCCGAAGTAAATGCACAGATGTACCGCGTAGCTATTTGAAGTGCCCAGAATTATATAGGAACAATTTACTTTGTCTGTTTGTTGGTAATTAAGGACATTTCTAAATAAAATCACTTTGTTGCAGAAGTCACCCCTCCATCTTCACGGAAACATCCAGAGTTGTATGGTCATACTGAACCCTTAAATAATATAATAGGTACTCAGTAGTCACAAAATATCCACAGTATAAATTCTTTGCAACATCCCAAATAGTTACCTCCATATTGCATAACTTCACACCTTGTTCTCCAATACCTATGTATGAGGATTGGTACAAGCTGTACTTGTACAAATACACCCTGGCGGATTTTCATTTTACGTCGCAGGGCTGTGGTCTGAAGCGTTGAGCCTCTACTTTGGTGTCTCACACACGGCCAGCATATTGTCCAGCTGAGCTAATCATAGATAAAATACATAAAACACTTTGGTGTTACACTGTGGCCTACAGACAGACACATAAGGTACGGGACACACCCCAGGTGAAACACATAACTTTCATCAAACATATGATTACAACAGATGAAGGACTTCAGGCAGAGCATTGTCGTCACACGAAACATCTCCTGTCTTCTCAATCTGTACTCGGTTAAGGTACTATTTGCACAATTGCCAAACTCTTTCGCATTGAACACAAGTTTCAGCATGATCCCAGCAACCAAACATAAAGGCCCTAGGACCTGTCTGTTCATTACTTTTAATAAGAACTTTGTGACACACAGCCATCTCTGAAATGCAAGTGGTTTTACATCCCCTCATTCACGACGACAAAGATCGCAAAGTGAAAACAAGCTTTTCCTCCCGATAGACACAGTAGCAGTGTTAGAGGAAGGTCGCACTGTCTCTACTGAGTACAACTGGACCTCTGATCTCTTCTTAGGTTGACATGTACCCAGGGTGCAGGTTTGTGGCTTATATTCAGAGCAGAGTGCAGGTCACCAGACATCGGCCCGTTTGTCACGGCAGACTATGTAGGGTGGACTGCATGTTTATAAACTCATTGAAATTGCCTTTGAATGAATCACACAATGACGGCTGATGAATGCAGATCCCTGTGGATATAACCGTGTTGTGCTGGGCTTATGCATACCAAGGAAGGCACAGAGCGCTCTATGCTCTCACTTTTCCCACGCCGGGTCGTCCTAGTGACACCTATTATCAGAGGCCTCGCCCTGTCCCGCGGTGCGCAGCCACGCCAGTTCCCCTGTGGAGCCTCCTCCCTCTCCTCCTCATCCCTCTCCTCCTCCTCCCTCTCCTCCTCCTCCTTCTCCTCCTCCCTCTCCTCCTCCTCCCTCTCCTCCTCCCTCTCCTTCTCCTCCCTCTCCTCCTCCCTCTCCTCCTCCTCATCCCTTTCCTCCTCCCTCTCCTCCTCCTCCCTCTTCTCCTCCTCCTCCTCCTCATCCCTTTCCTCCTCCCTCTCCTCCTCCTCCTTCTCCTCCTCTAGCCTCCGTGTCGTTGTGCGGGGACAATACCTGCAGCACCTGGCCGTCGGGCGTGGTGTTGAGCTCAGATTCCTCTGTGGCCGTTGAGCATCCGTTCTTCACCTCTCCTCGCCGCTCCTTCACAGAGACAGAACACCATCGGTCAGATCAGCCCGCGTTTGCTTTAGAGGAATACCAGTGGCATGCCTCAGGGTCGATTCTGCATACTAGCAGAATCGACACTCAATAGTCATCATCCTAGCATAGTTCATCAATAGTGAGCCTCCTAGCATATACAATCAATAGTGATCATCCTAGCCTATACATCAATATTAAGCATCCTAACATATACACTCAATAGTTATCATCCTAGCATAGACCATCAATAGTGAGCCTCCTAGCATATACCCTCAATAGTAAACATCTTAGCATATAAAGAAATGTAATGACGAGCAACCTAGCCTTTAAAGACACTCAAAAGTGAGCATCCTAGAACACAAAGACAATGGTGAACATCCTAGCACATAAAGACACTCCACAGTGAGCATCATTTAAATGCAGGAAGGAACCGTGAGCGGATGAGCCGTGAGTGTCTGACCTTTATGACGGGGTAGATGGCCCAGGGAGGGAGGACGTGGTCTCGGAGGGGCCCGCATGTGCACTCTATCGGCTCGTGGGCGACACACTCATCGTGGCGCTGTAGAGAAGCAGAGGTCACGTGACATTCAGACCCGTTTACTGCAAAACGCGGTCGACAAAAGAAGAGCACGAAAGACAAAAAGCTGAAGAAGAGACTGACAGAGATAATGAGAAAAAGTTCAAGAAAAAGGTGGAAACGACCGAGGGAGGAAGGTGGAGCAGCCCTCAGCGTACCATGGTGTGGCACCAGACGCAGTGTTTGCCCGAGAGGCCCTGGTAGCTCTTTATCTTCTTCTGGCATTTGTCACACTTCCCAGAGTCGCAGTTCCCGATCACCCAGTCATGCGCTGGGACCTGGAACATAGGTGTTAACCGTTTACAACCCGCTCAGCTATCTGATCAATGCATTCTCTGGGAACAGGAATGTAAAAATACCCCGGTTTCTTTCTTTGACTTGACATAAGTCCTGGTGCAGGGAGCCGTGCTCCGGTTGGCACAGCGGCCGTGGACCGTGTATTTACAACCTGTTCAACCAAACAAAAGACTTACATTCACTATGAAAGTCTACACAGAAGCTTTCTATTTAGGTAAATAAATAACATTGCTTGCTGTCTTCCAGAAAGAAAGCTGTTGCACCGCTGCCCTCTGGTGGTGCAGTGGAGTACTTACAGGTGCAGCACAGGCCCTGTTTCCTCAGTCCCAGCAGCATGTTCTGGCAGACGTTGCAGTAAACAGGCTTGTTGAAATGCTTCATTCTCCAAAGATGCTGCCCGTCCTTTTGGGTCATCTGCAAGAGCAAAGACATTGGTGTCATGGCCCATGGGAGACGTTCACCAGATCTCCTTCACCAAACATGGTTTGTGGTTTAGCTTATATCTTTTTTCATAATTGCTTAAAATAGTCTAGTGAAACCCTGCTGTCATTGTAAGAAACTACAACTCATCCTAGGCGGCTGCAATACGTGGAAACAATGCTTCACCACTACCCCTTTTCCATTACAGAGATCTTCATATTTTTTGCAGGGTATATGTGTGCTGTGTGCAAGGCGTGCAAAAGTCACTCTTCCCACCCACGCACTGACTGCCGCAGACAAATGGCATCTCTCATGATCATAACACAGCCCAGAGGGGACCGGCGACAGGCTCTCAAGCTCTTAACACTTAAGTCCTTTACATCTCTCTGTGTCTTTAGCCACAGTTTGGTTTTATTCCGTTTTGTTGGCTGAAATGCATCCAAGATGCAGGTTACGATGTCATTTATTAACACCGGACAGCGAATGCACACACACACACACACACACACACACACACACACACACACACACACACACACACACACACACACACACACACACACACACACACACACACACACATACATCCAAACACACACGAGTTCAAATGGTAACGCATGTCAACATTATTAGAGAGAATTGAATTTATGCTAGGGTAGGCAATTGGGAGAAACCAGCCAGAGGAAGCTAGATTGAACATGTTCCAACTAAAGTGCCACCCGTCCCTCAGGCTTCCCTCCAAAGCCACTTCCCCAAACACAGGAGCTGCTCTGCTCGCTCCAGTCATGGTCCACCTAGCCATGTGGATGACTCATGTGCAGTAAGCACACGGGCAGAATGCGTGCGGGTAGCCGTGTAGGCAGACAGACAGGCAGACAGACAGACAGACAGGCTGCCCACTTCACACATGTATTCTAGGAAGGGCTCATCATCACAGGCCTTCGACAGCCAAAGATACTGGATTTAGTCATAGCATTTTGTTGAGGGTTGTCGGAGCAAAGAGGCTTTCAACAGAAACACTACTCTAGCTGTAACCAGCCACATCATTGACATCGTACGTTATCGACGGTATCTCCAACATCCAACAGTCTGGCCAGTGCGCCAGTGAACTTTGGGGAGCCGTGAGCGGAGTGCCGCCCACGCACGGCCTCCGCCTGGGTCTTGGCTGTACGGGTGTCTGGAAATAGCCTGATGGGAAATCCCTGGCATTGTGGCGGAGGCTTGGTACACTCACAGAGCCTGTCTGGTGGGCCCAGTCTGCCAGCAGATGGCTTCACAGCATGAAGAAGGGATACGGGGGCTCCACAAAAACCCTTCTGCAGAACAATGCGCCGTCGGAACGGTGCTTTAGGAGATAAACATACTCTCTGGATACCAAGACAAGCCTGCGCCAAGATCGTCCTGCCAAATGGTGCCTCCCTGGGGAATTCTGTGTGAAATAACACCCGTGTCTAACAAACTGTAGTGGTTGTAGTTAATTGATTTATAAAAAAAGAATAGACTAGATTGTCAGTTATTCATGCAAACTAAGTCAGTCAGTCTCGATGGCGCGTACGACCGCGCCCTGTTGAAGACTGAGTCTGCGGAAAAAAACAACAAGGGACTAGAGGGCACCAAAGAGGAACGACTCTTTTCCTTTTCCCTGGTTGCTCAACAACACGTGAGCGCAGCCAGCCACGCACACGCTGATTCCTGGTGGCCCCGCCGCCTTGAGCCAACACAGACTCACAGAACAACACACCAGCCGCCGGGGGGAGAGCGGGCTAGGGGGCCGGCCGTGTGCCGTACCTTCAGCCCCAGCAGGACCAGCAGGGGGATGTTGTTCATGCCCCCCTCCACCCACTCGTCCAGGGACACGGTGCCGCTGGCGTCGGCGTCGATGGCCACCATCATGTCCTTCAGCACCTGGGAGACACCAGAGTCCTGCCGTCAACTCTGGATCAGCACTCAGGCACGCACGCACGCACACGCACACACATATACACACACACCGTGTTTGTGTGTGTGTGTGCGGGTGTGTGTCTGCCCTGAACAGGTTTCCCGACTCTGTGATCGTAATCTCCCTGACAGTTGTACCCAAGATGTTATCACTGGAAAATGAGTAACAGGTTTTTATTGGGCTAAATTGGTTAAGTGGAACACACACGTGGAAGCACATTTTATAATAAATGTGTCAAAGTTGTAGACTGTGTCTGTATTGTATTGTATTGTTTTACATTCAGAATAGTGTCACACAACTAGTCAATTAAAATACAATACTGGTCTAGCTGATCAAACCATAGTTACTGTTCTGTAGATCCCGGATTAAACATTCAGTACCAATTAAATGAGTCAACACGACTTGTAAACAGATAGTACTTTGGGCTTCTGGAATCGAGGTGCGTCAGTCAGTGCTGATTTTGTTGACAACCGTGCAACGCCATTCAAGCCCTATACGAAATGTCTTATAACAAAGACCACAGTGCTATATCACCATTGTTTACATTCACAGCAGGCGTGTTAACTCATGACGCTCAAAGTAGAATTGGCAGAATGAACAGAATTTGACAGATAATACTGTTAACTGATGTTTTATGGAAGCCCGGGGAGACGTTACGATGGTTTGATCACCCAGACGGGTGTGGTCCTCTCAAGTAGATATTTTCTTGTGACGAGTCACGTTCGGTTGGTACAATGTGTTAAGTGTTAAGAGGAAGGATGTGGCATAGAGCCCACAGGGGACTCACGGGTCTGAGTTCGGACACATCCCATCCCAGGTAGTCTGCGGCGTGCATCATCTGGGCTATGATCCGGTCCACCTCCTGTGGGCACGGAGAGGCGACCAATCAACACATTGAACCAACACACTGCAGGACCCAGAGTGGCCCACGCTCTGTGGAACTAAGGGACGGGATGAACCACTATAACTGTACGTATAGAAGTACTGCACTCACAGAGCTGTCCAGGACCCCGTTGCCATCCCGGTCGTAGAGCTTGAAGGCAACTTAGGAGGAGAAGAAGGAGAAGAACAATGAGAGACAGATGGACCAATAACAGTCAAGATATTTGTGTGTATGTGTGTGTGTGTGTGTGTGTGTGTGTGTGTGTGTGTGTGTGTGTGTGTGTGTGTGTGTGTGTGTGTGTGTGTGTGTGTGTGTGTGTGTGTGCGTGTGTGTATGTGTATATGTGTATGTGTGAGAGAGAGAGTGAGAGAATGAGAGAGTGAGAGAAAGAGAGAGCGAGAGAGAGAGAGAGAGAGAGAAGAACACAGGCTCACATTCCAGCTTGTCCCTGGGTTGACCATCCTCCAGCAGGGAGAAGTAACACGAGACGTCCTTCAAATAAACCTCTTCTACGGGCCGGAGGAGAAGCGGAGGAGACGATTAGCCACAGCCACCATACCCCCATTCACGTGCTTCCACTGCTAATCTGCCGCCCACATGAATGCATATTACATCAGTGATAGATGTCACGTGAAAGAGGCCATACATTAGAATGCATTCTAAGGGGTGCAGGGGGGGGGGGGGGGGGACAGAGCGACAGAGGGAGAGAACGAAGGGGTTGTTTATGGCTGTGCCGGGGCGGTGCATGAGCTCACTAGCGCTGTCATCCTGGGCCGACTGAGAGTTCTCAAAGGAGCGGAAGAGCCTCTGGCAGAGGTCGAGGGGGAGGTCCCCCACCTCCAGGTAGGTCTTCAGGAAGAGACGGAAGCCCTCCTCGTTGATGCGCTGTGGAGAGGCGGAGCAGACCCATAGATTATGTTGGTGTCCTCTAGGAGTGGGAAGAGTTAGACCATGCTGATCAATTATTATTATCGATTTTTAACCCTAAGGAACAATCTTGCACTTTTCATTACTATAATGACCTTGAAACAATTTTTGTGTTGTAATGCAAGCCCATACTTAAGAATCACCATCATAAGAAGACAAATAAGTGTTTCAGATTATACAGTTAAATGGCAGATAGTGGTCTGCTGGAAGCAAAAGTGCACTATAACAAGAAGCTGACAACTAGAGGCCTCCTTGCTGCCAACGGGTACCTCTGGGTATTTTATGAAACTACAATTAAACAGGATTCAGAATTACTGCTACTTTGCCAAAATGCTGCGTGCCAAAATGAAAATGTGTGTGTGTGTGTGTGTTTCTGTAATGTCCTGTGACTCACACATCCCCCCTCTCCCCCTGTTTACTTTTTCATCTTTTGGATGTCGCTCTTCAAAAGATGGGGTAGCATGAACAAACACACAAGAAAAAAACCGAAGCTGAATAATTGCCAGGCCATCTGTGTGTCCTGATATTTCCATTCCTCAGAAGACGAGCAGCTCAGGGCTAACGAAGCCGGACTCCCATGGAATCGATGGACCAGAAATCTACTTCTTGTTGACATTCCATTATTCCCCTGCTGGGACCGGCCGCGACTGCCCGCTACTAAATCACCACAGGGTTCGGTACAATAACAGGCCGGGGAAGAGAACATTACAGCACACCGCTGGCGCTGCAGCGCTTTGCAGAGTTTCGTTACAATATCAAGCGGGCGATCCACACAGGCAATCAAGACGTATTGGTCCCAATTATCACAGATCAATCTCTCCTTCAATCTACTGTCTTGTTAGGGAGTGTTTCTATTAGCATATTTGCTGAAAGGGGTTGATTTCTCCAGGGACCGGAGGGCGGATGTCATCTGATGATCTATAGAAGTGCAACTAGACTAGATCTTACGTTCAAGCTTAGTCGGCATGGGGGCCACCAGCATAGTACTTAGCTAGTTTATGCTGCGTCTGCACAAAACGGGAGGTCATGTCCATTTGCAACCCTGCTTTCACGCTCATTCCTCCAAGGCTGCGCCGTCTGTCCTCAAAGTCCTTTTTCAACTCAGGACATTCAACGCCCCAGAGGCACCTTTGCCTTAATACGTTCATCTCCAGTCCTCCATCACCTGTAGTTTGTTATACATTCTGCCCCACAGTTCTTTTAAGTAAACGCACGCCGGGAAGAAAGCCACGGCAGTGACAGAGAACGTCAGTAGGACACGCTATCCTTCACCTCTCCGTGGCGGTGCTGGGCCAAACGGCCGTCTGCATCGAATTCCCTCAGCACATCTTTAACCTTCAGGCTGCAGTCTGGTAGGAGAAACACACACACACACACACGGGTTACACACGCTCAGGCACCTTTGCACATGAAAGTGCAACTGCAAAACTTTTGAAATGCACGTTCACAGAACCCCCCCCCCCCCCCCCCCCCCCCCCACCCACACACAAAAAGAGAATATGACACATTACCAACTTACTCTCGATAAGAAACCAATATAAACGTTTGGGTTATTGACCAAAGAACAGGATGAACAAGAATAGAAGTACGCAAGATAATTTGCGCACACAGATGATAAAAAAAAAAAAGCCACTTGGAACCTGTGGTGTAACGCAAGAAGACCGCGTCTATAAAAAAATCAATAAAAGCAGCCAGTATTTCTGTGATATGGTGTGGGAGTGGTGCGAGAGCCACCTGCCACTAAACCCCCCCCCCCCCCCCCCCCCCCTCCAGCCTCCCATCCTCCCCATTACCCACATTCAATGTACTGCTGCAGCTGGATGAAGTCCACTGGATTCAGCTCCTTCACCTCTGGGTCGGCGGGGGCGGCCATGGTGCCTGGCTGCTCTTCTCCTCAGCCTGCGAACACTGGAGGAGGAGGACGAGACGAGAGAGAGGACCCACTGAGCAAGAGATGGCTTCAGATGATTGAAATCTAGAGCGAGAGAGATGGAGGGAAAGAGTGGGCATGGTGGGGAGCGGGAGGGGCGGGGGGAGGAGGGAGGATGCAGGGGGGGGGCGTAGCAGCAGCAGTAAAGTAGACTGCTGCCGCATCAAGCCGGGGCTGAGAGCGAACGCAGACAACATCCTTGCAGATTACATCCGCTCTCGCCCTAATGTGATGCTACTAATGTAGTTCACCTAATGGTAAGGCAAGAGACACACAACAACAACCTCGGACCGCGGCTCAAGGTTTGCAACGCTGAGTGAGCAAGCAATAAACCAGTGCAGGGATCGGCTTTTAGTGGGATTTTCATAATTAAATTAACCATATAAAATGTCTAATATTTAGCATGCCAGTATAAGCAGTGACTGGATTGACAGTGTAAATACTCAGGCCACGGCTTCGCCACTGCCGGTCTGAAATAAGACACTCTCAACAAAGCTCATTTAAATAGTTTGAGAACTAAATAAGACAAAAGCTGCTTCAATTGATGCATGGGTCCTTTGAGTGATAGACTAGGAACTGTTGCCGGTAATGCAATGCTTGGTTTCCTGGCGTCCAAATCACACATAATGGATGCATTAATTATTGATAATAATAACAACAGTAAAAACATTAATTGCGTGGCAGGTGTTAACACCAGGTGTCCGCACATAATATATATGTGATGACACACCAGCCCCCCCAGACACACCCCCACACAACCCCCCCCCCCCCCCCCCCCCCACACACACACATAAATATATATATATAAAGTGATTTCAGTAGCACTGTACCCTCTAATTCCAACCCGTCTCGGCCGCTTGCTATAAAGTGGGTCTGAGTCTATTAAGAACGATGTCAGACAGAATTCTTGGTCACCGGGGATCCCTCAGAATCTAAATGTTTTCCATTGTACTTTGGCCTTTAGCCATAACCCATTTGTATGACATCATTTGTCATTTCTACAAAGAAATATTAATGAGGATTTGTTCCTAAAAGCAACATGAAAATGAAACATCTTATGTCGAAAATGTTTTACAATTGGCAAGAAATGTATGAGGGCTTCAGATAAGAGAGGGAGAGGGATTGTGTTGACATCAATCTGTATCAAACATTTTAATTATACACACATATATGCCTGAAACACAGATTAAACTGTACAATCTCAATGGACTTTCTCTGGCAGGACATGTAACAACAGTACCAAGTAAAACATGTATTATACAAAAAGAATGAAAGGCAGCAGTATATATCTCTTCACACACATATGTGAATGACCACCAAGCCTCTCCATTGGAGGAAAGCTTTCACTGTATTGAGCTCTGAAAAGGTCGTGCTGTCCCCACTTAGCGTCTGCCAAAGCCCCGTCCCGGTGTTGCCAAGCAGCTCCGGCTGTGAAGCCACTCAGAGCGGTGCACAAAACCCCTAAGTAACGCTTTTACTGTAAAGTCAAAGGGCACTCTCCACCAGCACCCCTCTCAATACTTTAGATATTCTAAAATATTCTGTGTGTTCACCAATACTAGCATGAACATGTTCAGGTGGATGAAATCAGTTACACGTACATCTTCAAAAATGTTCCTTTCGTTTAACAGTGATGTGCTCCAACATGTCAGTTTCCTCATCACCAACGGAAAACCGTCATTACCGCCCCATACGAGAAGATAGCTCATAATCGAATTCCTCTCTTCCTGATTGGATAATTATTTACACTCACAACACATTGACGTGGAGAGTGGAGATCACCTCCAACAATGAGGGAGCAGCGTCGGATCACTGCAGAACGGGGAATCTAATTCAGAGAGAACACCTCACGCTTGTGTCAGCACTGTGGAACAGTCACAGGGGCAGCTCTGCGGGATTCAAACTTTCAGCAGCTCAAATAAACCAAGTCAGGGCCCTATAGCTTGGGAGAGATTTGGTCAATCGGACCGTGGAAGGTGTGTGCGTTGTTAACCTACATACACAGTGTATGACCACCTGCCTCTGGTCCTCACTGAGATTACGCTGCAGAGCTCCGATACGGAAGGCCCTGTTTGGGTGCTGTGTGTGTGTGTGTGTGTGTGTGTGTGTGTGTGTGTGTGTGTGTGTGTGTGTGTGTGTGTGGTGTGTGTGTTTGTGTGTGTGTGTGTGTGTGTGTGTGTGTGTGTGTGTGTGTGTGTGTGTGAGAGTGAGAGTGAGTGTAGGTTTGTGTCCATACTGTACAATATAGTGTTGCCATTGTCTCTTTGAATGGAGAACCCATTAATGTTTTAAATTAAATTGGAACCGAGATTGTAACTGAATCCAGTAACTGCATTACGGAGGCAATGGTTGATTCGGAAGAACAATCGGATCGTCTCGGCTATAAGTAAACATCAAGGATTATAATTATTGGGCTTGTGAATCTGAGGCGGGCCTGTATAAAAATAAAAGTATTGTTATAATATAATTACAGAAATACATGCAGCCTTCTAAATAGATTAAACCAGTGGAAAGGGAAGACAAGCTAAATGAATTGTCACAAATGCTTGGTGGTTTTCTTTCCAAGAGCTAGGTCTAGTGATTTCCCATATCCAATCTTTCTCAGGGGTCATTCTACACAAACACTCTTCCTATGCAGCATCAGCCTAAAGGTATAGGGATGACCTTTTTTGCGAGTAGGCCGGTGTTTGTACAAGCTGTCGTAACGCCCACACCTTGTGTCAAGGAAATCTGCCGTTTTATAACACCGGTGGGACTGAGCCTTTGAACCCCTTCGCTTTGTGCTCGGAAAACACGGCTTAGTGTTCTCCTTTGAACCGAGCGCTCGTGGAGACTGCGCTGGAAAAAGTTAAGAGGCTATATCTAAAAAAGAAAAAACACGAAAAACTATAACGGCAAAGAAGAATGACACACTGTCTCTCTCGCTCTCCCTCTCGAAGTGTGGCGGCCTGTGTGTTATATAAGGTTCGGCTCTGCGTGGTTTCCATGGAAAACAGGTCCCTTCATCAGCTACTGTCTGAACCTCGACACGGGTGACTAACCGCCTCAGGTAGTGGGAGGTGCTGGTGCTGGTGTGGGGGGGGGGGGGTCCTCCCTGACTTCTCTTGTTCCTCCCACGCTGTCAGACACTTTTGCTGCCTCTGAAACGGGAGGTGGGGGACGCTCTGACACTGAAAGTGCATCAGGCATGCAGATGCTACTGTGACTCAGTGCCTGAACAAGGGAATACTCCCTTACTATAAATGGCATGTTTGCTCAGAAGGTCACTTCCAGGGCCGATACAGGAACTCAAGCACCAGCCTTCACTCTCCCTCTGGGCGGAACCAAAAAAACAACCTCTTAAAAGATTAAATTTCGCTCAAAAGGGCAGAAGCTTGCTGTGGCTGCTGCTTGCCCCCCTGCTGTTGCAACATATATTCCTGCAGGGCGGGTTTACATGTTGAAATTATGAGCCGCATGCATGATTGCTAAGAAGCCCTACTAAGAGTGAGGGAAGTGTTGGAAAGATGTGTGCACCGTGAGCACTAAAGGATCGTCACTAAAGTATGAATCACAGTGTTTTCTGCAGTAGAATGTGGGCGAGGCGTTCCTTGCCACTTGGCTTCAAAAGGAGCATGGCTCATCTGCGGGTCTGACTGGGGCATGGCTTATGTAACGGCTAGATGTTTTTGTGGAGGCAGTGGAGAAATCCTTGCAGTGTTAATCACAAAACCTCAAACCTACCCCAAGACGTGGGGTTACTGAGTCATTTGACAAGCAAGTTGCTCTTAATGTGAGATCGGCCTCAATCAATACCAATTGGTTTACATTACATGTATAGATTATCAATATAATCCGCCAGATCCCAGGAGAGAGCAGGCCTGCTAAAGGAACAAATGTGTCATGGTCAATAATAAAAGCTAATTTAACATTTGTTAAAGAATAATAAAGGCTGGTAAGTTACTACAGCTTGCTTGACTGCACAGCGGGATGCAGGGTATGAAGCATCCAATGGGTTCATTTATATTTGTCATGCTCCCTCTAATTCTGATGTAAACAGTAACCATGGGCAGAATGACCTCACTACTTTATTGATTTTGCTGCTTGAAGCTCTTGTGCTGCTACAGAATACCGCTGGGTGTGTGTTTGTGTGCGTGTTTGTCCGTGTGTGTTTTCTTCCAGCAGAGCTAAATGCAGGTTTGATTCACTAGATTTCATAGCATGTATTCGTTGGTTTACTTATACAAGTAAACAAAATGAATAAATTGGAATAGATATTGAAAACTTATGGTGTGACGTGTAAGAAAATAAAATAAAGCTCTACCCTCCATTGTCAATATATGGATGAGGGGAAGTCCTCAGTTTGACAGCTCAGAAAGAGTCGATCACCAACGATGCTCCCTTTTTTTTCACAAAACAAAAATCGAATGAAACGTGTAGTACTACATTTGTATTAATTTCATTCCAACAATAAACACATTATTACTCATGGTCATTACTGCATCTCAATTTGTCATGACTTTCCAAATTTTACCTGCCAGTAATTATCGCTTTATTCTAGTTAACAACCAAAGCAGGATCCCTTAAACCCAAAATCCACACTGTAGTTTGAATTCCACACCAGCCCTAAATAGCATGAGCTGAGTGATGAGTTCTCAGATGTAATTCAAGAACGCAGAGACTTGGCATTCAGAAATAAACATGGCCCAGCAGGAGGGTCGCTCTGCTTTGATGACTAGTTATTATGAATAATCCTACCTTATCAATGCAGGCGTACAAGTCAGCGGCATGTGTCTCAGGAGGTAGAGCGGGTTGAATGGTAACCGGAAGGTTGCTAGTTCGATCCCCGGCTCCTCCTAAGTGTCGCGGTTTCCCTGAGCAAGGCACCTCACCCTGACTGCCTCTGACGAGCTAGCTGTCTCCTTGCATGGTTGACCTCGCCTTCGGTGAGTGAATGTGTCCACGAATGGGTGAATGTTAGGAAATATTGTACAGCGCTGTGAGTGCCCACTGGTTAGAAAAGCGGTGTACAAATTTAGGCCAGTTAAGGGTAGACACAATAAATCCTTCGCTTATCGAGCAGGAAGACCACACCAGGCTACTCCCCCATACTGAGGATGTGCCAAAGTTTGAGTGCGGCTGACTTATCGTGTTGAGTGCTCTCTTTAACTTTAATAATAAACCACCCTGCGTTAAAGCACAGCGTTATCTCGGAGAAAGCATTGGCAATATAAACATCTACCTTTCAGTCCAGCCACTTCGTGTTCCTCTCTGGGTTTTTTGTTGTAGTTAGTAGCAGTCTAGGCGGTCCAGGCGGTTCCTAGTCACGAATGAAGGAGAAGATTCTCGGTGAACTTCTCGTCTCCGCCGCCGACCGAGTCTGACTCGGAGAGCGCGAGTGAGCAAGTGTGAGTGGGGCACTCGAGCGACTCCCACGCGGCACGCCCGACGCGTCTCTCTGCTTTAGTGCAGCCGACCAAAGCTGCGTATAAAATAGAGCGGCCGGCACCCCTTCACCGATTTAAAATGTTTTGCCTGTTTATATGTATGTCTGTAGGTCAATTATGGCATCCATTACACTCCTGAAAAACCCTGGAAGGAGGGATCCCCCACACGGCGTTCCTTCTCAAGATTTATTCTGTGCTTATTAAGGGAGTTTTCTCTGTTCCTCTTCGGGGCTAGGGTCAGGGGGGTGTCATAATGTTAAGCCCTTTGAGACTGTACAGCTGGTTATGGGCTATAAACTAAATAATATATTAAATTGAATTGACAACTTAACCAGATTTGTTTTTGTAAGCTATTTGTTTTATTGACATTGTATTGACACCTGAGATTGAGTCCCCCTTGTTATTTGTGTCATAAGTTGCTCGGACAGAAATAAAGCGAGACTGCAGCATCACTGCACACTGCACAAACCACACAATGAGAACCAAGGACAAAACCAGGTATGCCACTTGGCACCAGGGCGCATGATGTCACATTCCGCAGTCCACAATAGGGTTTACACCCCACAATGGACAACCCGTCTGACGAGCTCTGTGGACCGGCCGCACGCACGCACGCACACGCACACGCACACGCACACACACACACACACACACACACAGTTTACAGATGCATATCAACTGAAAGGGTAGACGGGGTGCCATTATTTTAGTGCTTGCTTTTAAACAATCTCAAATCTCTGATTTATTATTTAAAAGGGAATTAAGTCTGGCCATGTATCTATATTGCATGTGGAGGGATTTGGAATTTAGAAATAGCTCAAACATGGACCAGTGGCGACATGGTGTGGCGGGAATAAGATTATCACTTCTAATAATTCACTCACTTAGGACAAAGTATTTATATATATTTCTTGGGAATAGGGTTAAATATTTTATTACTTTCTCATTTGAAAACCCATTTCAGAAGAGGGAAGAAAATCATACTGCAAGTCTCTCCATCTCAACACATCCATCTTCTATCCCCAAAGGGCATTATAATGGAGTACTTAAGCACTGTTTCCAACGAAGGCCATTACGAGCATGCCTACACATACCTTTGCAAGTCCCACGTTGTTGATTAAAAAAAGCCGTTATCAACATGAGCCATCAGAAGGTATTTATGTGTGAAGACTGCCGAAAAAGCTTTTATTTTAGTAATCAACAACATGATCACCTCGCATGCAAATGCTGATTGTTGGAATAAAATGTAATACACAATGTTGCATTTCAAAACAATAACTGTTTCAGCGTTTCACTGTGACACAACATACTAAATATATACAACCAAGGATGGAAGAACAAATTTGCAAAGAAGTTTAAATGTACTGAAGGCAAATTTACATAGATGATATGATCATATTTTCAAGCATGTTCATGTAAAAGGCAACACAATAAATAAAATAAATGGCACAACAATGTGAAGCACAAGGTCTCGTAAAATATACACAAAAAATAAGCAGAAAGCTAGCAAGAAGAAGTAAACCTTCCACACAGTCACACACGCAGACCATTTTTTTTATCAACATCAAATAAAACAAAAAAATAATCAGTCCAATTACAGTAAGAAGAATAAGAGGATACTATTTGTATAATTCAATATACTATGTCTATTTACAACCATTTATACAATTGGCGATACGTGGGGAGTACAGAGAAGCCTTTTCATATATTGGGATGTGGCAGAAGCAGAACAATCAATGTGTTAAAGCACTATGTATCAAGTTATGACCCTTGTAAACATTTAAATCTCTCCCGTTCTCTTAGATATCATCAGTCAGGTTCAGCTGTCCTTCGCCAGGTTCATATGGTGTGTTTCCTTATTTTAAGGCATAGGTTCATCGACTTTGTAGATGTACAACCTCTCGTCCCACCACAGTCGTTTAAAGTGAAACATAAAAATACAGCCTGGTTTGTTGAAGCGGTGCCACCACTGCCATCGCTGCCTCGCCCCGGCCCCCCCCGACCCAAAGCCCCCCCCCCTCCCGCTTGTCTCTGGTCTCCGCCGCCGCCGGCAGGTTATAAAATCTCCTCGACGCCGTGCGCAAAGATCATGACCAGGCCGGGTTCCAGGATCATGTCCTCACCCATGTGCTGGTTCTCGCACGCCATCACCACCACCGCCTGCTTCCCCGGGATGCGCTTGGCCACGTAGTTCTCGTAGTAGCGGCGGTTCATCTGCCGCGTCTCCAGCGTGGCCAGGCCCTGCGGCCAGTTGCGCTCGTGGGCGTTCTCGATCAGGTCGTTGACGATGGACAGCGGGCAGCCGCTGTCAATGAGGGAGCGCTTGATGACCGCCTGCAGCACGGCGTCCGGGGTGGAGATCATGCCGCCCCAGCGGGTCACTCTGGCGGGCTGCATGGAGTTCACCCACCTGGAGGGGGAACGTATGAGGAAGGAGAAGGTCATCAGGGGGCCCGTGGGACCACAACCTCAAACCCATCGCAGTGTCAAACGGGACGTTATGACGAATACAACTTGTTTTATACATTACGTGCACATATATTTTTTATAATTTGTTATAGTATTCTAAGATGATTCCTTGGTAGATATTTTTTTGGCCGCAAGAAAGCTTTTGTCAGAAAAAACTAGAAAACGTAAGTTAGGCAGGAAGGCTTTGAGTCGTGATCTCAGCAGGAAACAGGAAGCGGTAGAGGCAGCAGACCAGAACAAGTAAATGGGACTCACTCCAGTATCTCATTGTATTCAATGCTCTCTTCAAGGTTCTGCAGGGTGGGATTAGCACTGCGAATGGCCCGCATGTAGGCTTTGAGCAGCTGGATGTCCCTCTTCTGAATGAGGGGGAGAATATCATCAGTGGCTGTATTATCTCAAGTCTGTGGAGTCACTTAGCCATGACTAATTTAATCCCATTCTTCGACTTGTCATTTGAGAATGCTTTTTAAATTAAAAATAGCTCTAGAGATATGACATACTCAGAGAGAAAACAAATTCTTACTTGTTCCCCCAACTGATGCTTATGCTCTGCAACATTTTTCTCCAAATCAGAGATCTTGGTTGCCTGCTGTTGCACCACACTACGCAGGTGTTTGATGCAGTTGTGATTCGACATCTCATCCTTGGGCATCTCCAGCCTGTCACCGGGGGAGAGAGACGAAAATACCAAGAGTAGAAAAAATAGTCACTTCATTTTATGGTTTCAAAACACACAGTTTAAGAGGAGACTACTATATTGCAACCGTAGGACTGCATCTGTGTTGATCTCAGGTTTGATGTTCGAATTCAAATCTTCTCTTCGCGTCACATTAATTATACGAGTGGCCTTGCTTTTTGTCGAGATGGCACCGCCACGGCCAGCTTGCTGTCGCTCTGAACGTTACTCACCCGCAGCCCTCCACACAGTTGACCGGCCTCTTGGGGTTGTGCTCGCAGTCCTTGAGATGGGATTGGAGCTGGTCCAGGCGCAGCGTGGCGACGCACCCGAAGCCTGCGTTGTCACAGCTGATCTGCAGCTTGGACAGCATGTTGCGCATGATGCGGGGGACGGGCCTCAGGTGGGCCAGCGTCACCACCGTGCGGTCCACCGGGCAGATCTGCTGCTGGGCGAACCACTGCGTGATGCAGGCATTGCAGAAGGCGTGCTCACAGTGCGGGGCCTGTGTGGAAATAGAGATACGGTCAAGCAACCGAAAAACAGAAATAGAGCTCCATGAAGACCGGGTGCACTTTTGGAGTGACATGCCTGCACTGGTTCCTCCAGTACTCCACTGCATATGGGGCACAGCAGGTCTTCATCCACCTCCCCTTGGAACCTGACGACGTCATACCCCATGGTACATTACCGGGGCCCACAATCTCCTGAGAAGGGTGGAATAATGTTCAAAAGTTAACCTCGCCATTAAAATGAAGATATTAGATTTTGTACAGAATTCTGGGTGAAATGTTTTTCACTCACAGTAAGCTATGGGTTCTTCCATTCAGTTGTTGATCAGCTGCTGACAGATCACACGTGGATTCTATTTTGTTAGACAGATACAAATAAATTAAACCCTTATAGACGTACTTAAGCATTCAAATTACAGTACAAGTTCTGCAAACACCGACCAGGCGAAGCAACCCACGAACTAGGTTGCGTTGATGACTTTAGATGTAGCCCATATGCATTTAAGCTTACTCAACAATGAGCCCAAGCATTGTCTAAAATATATCCATCTGCCCAACTAATTAATATTCACTGCGGTGTATACAACAATATATCCATCATGGAAACGACTGAAGAGAATAACTTAATAGCGGCAAACACCGTTCGTTAACCTTCTGACTGCAGAAGTCTTCGAACAATGTCCTCCGCTGAAAACGATAAGACTGAAAATGTTATGCACATAAAATCCTGACAACTGCGGTAACATAGAAGGAGAGCTCCTTGTTTTCCCAGCTGAGTGGTGGCTGACCTATATTCACTGGGAGCATCACTGTCTGCTCCCAACACATTGTCCTACCTCCATAAGCGACCGACCTGCATGCTACAACCATCCTCAATAGCTTGACATAAGACATTAGACATAATAGCCACATATGTTTTGAATGGGAGTCAGCATAAGAATACTTTAATACATTGACTGTTATAGCTATAGCTTCCATTGGCTATCGTTAGCCCCATAGACATCATATAGGTAGACGCCCCCTTCGGCCTTGGGCGGCATAAATCGTCGGCGCCATCTTGGTACGGGAGTTATTTCGTCTTCGGAGTGAAGATGCCTACTTCATGCGCCGCTTGGGGGTGCACTACCGTCAGGACGATTCAAACGAGATCGCAAGGAATTACCTTTCACAAGTAAGACTAAACAATTGTTTCTATTTGTAATTGTAAAATTCAGTCATGTCACGTAGATCATGTGTTATGTTGAGAGCTAAGAGCTGTTGAGACAGCTAAGTTGCCGCCAGAATCAGACTATAGCTAGTCTAACGTGAAATGGACATGGTGAGCAAAGCCTTATTCTATCGTTCGTCAACAGGAGATAATATTGTCAAGAAATATAGGATATACAGTATATATATATATATATATATATATATATATATATAATCTACCACTACTTGCTTGTGAGTAATTACAATGTATGTATAATGTAATTATATAGCATTTATGGTCGCGACGGAAAGCTGCGTTTCGGCTGAGCGACTGGCCTTAATTTCTCTCTGTGATGTATTTAAAAAAGAGACTAGATTAAAACAAAAAAAGGCTCAAAACATGCCACTGTATATGTAATGGTTCTACAATATATGAAGGTGTCACGTAATGAATGAAACTACGGAAAAAATGTCACGATACTCTACATGCACCTGTGAGATGCACGTGCAGTCAGTCGCCGGCCGAAATTGACGTTTTAAACGTTATTTATATTTAAATGTTTTTCTTTTTTAAAGATACATCTGTATTATGAATCTGACTGACTGGCTAGCTAACCTTTCTCGCAATTTTAAGGTTTCCCAAAGAGAAGCAGTTGAGGAGACAGTGGGAAGTGGCTGTGAAAAGGGAAGACTTTTCTGCCAATGAGAGGTCAATGCTCTGTAGCCAGCACTTTCGGCCGGAGGATTTTGGCCGGACAGGCCAAATTGTCAGGCTCAGGGATGGAACTAAACCATCTGTGTTCAGTTTCCCAACACATCTCAAAAGAGTAAGTGCATCACTAAACTTGTTGAAAATGGTTTTTGTGTGTGTGTGTGTGTGTGTGTGTGTGTGTGTGTGTGTGTGTGTGTGTGTGTGTGTGTGTGTGTGTGTGTGTGTGTGTGTGTGTGTGTGTGTGTGTGTGTGTGTGTGTGTGTGTGTGTGTTCATTTGGAATGATTGAGAATGAGATACACCTGTTCAAGTATTTTGTTCTTCGGTTTTAGAAAGTGCCAGCCAGGACTACACAAGCCTCAAGGAAGGCTGAAGCGAGCCTTGTAATTGACTGTTCTTTACAATCATTACAAGTCACTGAACCTTCACCTACCTACCTTGTGAGTATTAACACTAGCTATGCCCCAAAACAGCAGTGAGCATCATGGCATCATAAACATTACTCACTACTGTTTTGTCCTTTTTTACTAGGAACACCCTTATGCATTGCCTCCATCTCCCACTCTTCTCAAGACTAGACTCAGTGAAGCCCTGGCTAGGGTGGAGAGTCTTGAGAAAGAGATGAGGAACTCAAAGGCCCGAGAGTGGAGGGCGAAGAAAACAGTGCGTTGTCTTCTGGAGGACCTCAGGGGGAAGAACCTCATAAATGAAGAGCTGCACGAGAGGCTTGACTTATACTCAGGTAACATTGAAATTAAACTTTGAATGTCAATTATATCTTGGGGCTGTAACCAAAGAAATACAACTGCAATAATGTGTTCAAATGCTTGGCTTGTCTGAATTTCATATATCAGACTTAAACTCCAAATACCTGACGTCTGTAATATGCCCCCATTCATAGTTTGAATAGCATCTGGCACAGACAAAAGCCAACAATCATAGTCTGATAGCTCTAGCTTCAAGACACACAATAGCCAGGTACCTTTGTTGGCAGGTGTTTATGGGCACCTGTTTAGAGCAATCAGTCATGGTTCCTGGCTTTTGTGCATCTTTAAGCTAGAGCTATTAAGTCAATGATTGTTGGCTTTGGTCTACAGCCATGACAAGATTACATTTTTCATTCATATGGCCTTGCCTGGAAATAAACACATTAGCCTATTGGTGTTTTCATAATGACATTCATACTCTTTCAGTCACTTACTAATTACTCTGTGCTATCTGCATTTCAGATCTTCCATTAGGCCTCCTGTCCAAACAGGGCCACGAGTACACTAAAGAGCAGAGGGAGTTTGCCCTCACTCTCCACCTGCACGGGCCCAAAGCCTACTCTTACCTGAGAGAGTCTCTCCACCTCCACCTACCACATCCACATACATTGCAAAGGTATTTGCCATTACATTTAATTGCACTTTATTGATAGGAAATTACTGGTTCAAATACATTTGTATTGTATTATTGCTACTTAATAATAACTACTTTTTCATTTGATAAAGGTGGATGATCTCTGTGGATTCCAAGCCTGGACTCAACACCATGATGCTGGACATGTTGAGAAGAAAAAGAGAGGAAGATCCAGTGAAGTATGGACGTGTGGCGCTCATGCTGGATGGCATGGCCATCAGGAAACATGTCCAGTACAGTCCACATTCCCAGAAAATGACCGGATTTGTGGACATGGGGGATGGCCTAAACGAGACAGATATTGCCACTGAGGCTCTGGTTTTTATGGTGGTTGGCCTACAAGGCCATTGGAAGGCTCCAATTGCCTACTACCTGACCAAGTCTCTGACGCCCGACACACAGAAGGTCCTGCTGGTACATGCGCTGGAGGCCCTGCATGAGCGTGGCATCCGGGTCATGTCCCTCACAATGGATGGGCATGCATCAAACGTAAGCATGTGCAACCAGCTGGGGTGCCAGCTAAAGGCCAACCCTTGTGAGCCTTTGAAAACATTTTTCCCCCATCCTGCGACTGGCGAGAGGGTGTTTGTCATGATGGACGCTTGCCACATGTTGAAGCTGGCAAGAAACATGCTGCAAGCGTACAGCCCAATCTGTAGCAGAACTGGCCTCATCAACTGGGACTACGTTGTTTGTTTGAACGATATTCAAACAAAGAATGGACTGCATGCTGCCAACAGGGTCACTGAAAAGCACATTCAGTTTGACTCACAGAAGATGAAGGTGTCCCTGGCTGCACAGACGCTGAGTCGCTCTGTGGCAGTAGCGCTCCGAACGCTGAGGGACCTGGGGTATCCACGCTTCACCCTCTCTCTAGCGACAGCCGAATTCATTGAGGTAAGACTAGATTCAAACATTGTTTTCTTATCAAAGGGTCCTGGCCATCTTCTTCATCTTCATCTTCTTCCTTTCTATTTCCTAAACAATTTATTTTAGATGATTGACAGGCTGTTTGACATTATGAACAGCCGCAATCCCCGTGCCAAAGGATTCAAAGCCCCCCTGGGATCTTTGAATTGGACAAGGAGTGTGGAACTCTTGTCCAGAGGCCGGGAGTACTTAATCAGTTTGGTGATGAAGGATGGAACTCCCCTTCATCGTTCAAAGAGGTATTTTAAATAGTGACTCTTCCATATGTGCATGCTCTGCTTATGCATGCATATGATGCTCTGTTCTATTGTTCCGATCTTTTTGCTGTCTGCGGTTTTTCAGTTCATACAGGTGAATGTGGAAATGTCCATGAAATGTCCATCTACAACTTTCAAACTGACAAAATATTTTCTTTTTAAGGTACCTGTCTGTCATGGGGTTTGTCATCAACATTGACACCCTAATGCTGATGTGTCCTGAGCTGCTTCAGAGTCAGCAATATATCTGCACCTACCGGTTCAGCCAGGATCATTTGGAGCTCCTTTTCAACTCCATCAGGGCATCAGGTAAGGATCTCAGAAGTTTCTAAATTAATTAAATTGTCTTTCCAAAAAAGTCTTTGACGTCTGAAAAGAGTAAATATCGCTATTAAGTGTTGTGTGTTTTTGGTTTTTAGGGGGCTGGAACAACAATCCCTCCGCAGGCCAGTTCCAGGGCATCTTCCGCCGGCTCATGGTCCGATGTGGTGTCACACCGAGCACTTCAGGGAATGTGGCACCACAGGATGAGACCGTGTCTCTGTCGGCTGTAGAGATGTCCTCTCCCTCTGAAACGGAAGAGCTTGAGGTGCCCTTCGTGAATGTGTCTGCGTTGATTGGGGACCACAGCTACTTGCCAACCCGCTTTGGTGGCCTAGTGGAAAACGCACTGGTCTACATTGCAGGGTTTGTGGTGCGGCAGGTTTTGAGAAAGCTGTCCTGTGGTGAGTGCCGTGCTAGCCTGGTGACAGATGCTGCACGCGCATCTTTCGACGAGAGCTACCACCTGCTGACTCTGAAGAACAAAGGAGGGCTGATGATTCCTTCAGAGGGGACAGTGAAGGTGGTCAGGTCAGCAGAGCGGTTCATTCGCCAGCGTGCATCAGGGCAAGCTGTCAGTGTGTCTGTGATCCAGCAGTTTGTCCGGGCTGACATCTGGACAGATGATGTGTTTCTCCTCAAGGAGCACATTCAGGACACACAATTTGGCATTGAAAACCACCACTTTGCACTGTTGTCCTTGGTTGTGTCTGTATTTCACAAAATCAGGCTGCACCACATTGCAAAACTGAGCACGCTGCAATTACAGACTGGCAACAGTCGAAAAAAGCTCAGCAAGACTATACTTTTTAAAGGGTTCTAGCCTAGATTAAATTATTATATAATATCATATTGTGGCGACTCCTACCCCTGGGGAGTCTGGGTAATGGGGTATTCATAACGTTGTTTGGGGAAAAGGGGGTTTATTGTCTTTAGATAAGTTGTTTATGTTATTAGGTTCAGTGGGGTTAACGGGTTTGGGGTCTCTATTGTTTGTGTGTTTATTGTGTGTAGTGTTGTCGGCAACCATTACCCGGAATTGGATGTATGTCCGTCGGTCAGGTGTGCCGTGTTTTCTGTTATGTGTGCGTGTTTGAATAAAGGCAGCTCTCGGGGTCGTGCGGTGTATTGAGGCACGAGAGTTGCGCCGCCATTTAAACCTGGGCTCCCGTCTCGTCCTTCCCGCGCTGCTCGCCACAATATATTGTGTGAAATTATATATTGTGTCAATTGCACTGCATAGATGTGAAAATGTTATGAGCATGATTGTATATTATGTCAAATTGTACAAATGTACAAATATATATATTATATAATATGAATATATACCTATACTTAAAATATATTATATTGTTTCACATATTATATATATCATATATATGTTATTCCATTGCACATTATACTGAGTCATTATATTATATTGTATTATATATATGCTGTTATTTATATTACAGTTCAACTATTGAGATGTGTATGTATATATTGAGATGTGTATATTTTTACTGCTATAGAATATATATATATATTCTCTTATAATATATATAATATATTTCTCTTAATGATGGTCAATACGTAGTAACTAAAGAAGCACTATTTCGATAGTTCATAGATCTCAGTATTTTCAAAGTGCACGGGCTGTGCAAGAAAAGGGAGCGTTTATCATAGACCCATGCACATGTATGACTGGCGATTTAACTAGCGAGATTCAAAGTAACGTAGAGGCAAATCTTTTTCACACACTTCACGTAGAGCATAAACCCTTGAATACTCCATGAAATTGGTTGCGAAATGTAAAAGGTTATCGTGATTTTTATCCAGATAAACCGCAGCTCCTGGCAACTTGCGCTTGTTTTGACGCGTCTGACAGACCTCCGGCTTCAGAGAGCTCCCGTACCAATATGGCGGCGCCGCGTTTCGCCTAGGCAACGGGCTGACGCAGTGGAGGCGGCGTCTACCTATATGATGTCTATGGTTAGCCCTATCCTAAATGTGGGCAACATTAGCTAGCTAGCTGCTTGGCTCCCTACGCTAACCAGACAGGACGCTCTCTGGGCATATTACCAAGCTATTCTGCCGCTTTTGGAGCAAGTTCAATGTACAATATTAAACTGTTAGTTAAACTTACCTGACCATGCAGTAAAATGATTGTATTCTCAATTTCATCTATTTGCCGACGTCTTGAGTACAACTAGCTTGCTAGCCACGTCCCAGGGAGCACTCTACGTCAAATCCGACGCTACGCAGACGTGCGCGGGCGTCGTAACGCGTAAATCAAAAGCTTCTCATTGGGCAATATAATGACGTATCATGAAATAAACCTGATTATCGCATCAGTCCTTTTTGCATATCATATACAACTAAATGTAATGTTTTGTAATCGAAAAAGTGATTAGCTTTATATGATATCCATATATAACATATTATTAAAAATATAATTCATATATATGGAATAGTTTCTTAAAGCTTTTTTTTTATAAGTCTATCCTACCCTATTGTTTCCAAATCATTAATGCATGATCCATGCAATGATGAATTAACTATTTAATTATTGATTTATTATCGATACAAATTGACTAAGCAGTGGAGTTGTATGCAATGAATGCATAGGACAATGCATATATTGACGTAAGGTGATTCAATTCACCCTAATTGCCTAAAACAGCACTACATCACTGACTGGATTATGTTTTCCATGAATGCAGTAGATTTGAATCTGATACTGGGATCGACAAAGAGGCAATGTAATCAACTTTGTCCTTCTTTGTCGGCCTCTGGGGCATCCAATATCTATTTGGTGGATACCCCGATATTAATAAAAGCTCGCATCAGACCAATAACAGTCATTGTTGGCCAAGTTTCAGTGGAAAGAAAAACAAGACCAATTAAATATTTAGCAATAGCACTTTATTGAACACAAACAACCCTAAGCCACAATACTGAATGACAAGACCAATTGGCTGCAGCAAACATTTTATAAAATAGATTCAGGTTTAATGTCACTAAGTTCTCTTTTGTTTTCTTTTAACGTCAGAAAGACAGATGCAGGTTTTTCCAAAACAGTGAATGATCTTATACATATTTAACATTTTTGTAACAAATTATCATTCACATGTTCACACAAAGGAATAACAAGGCAAAGTGCTTTCAGGATTGCATTATCGAAAAAGAAAAAAAAAAGGACTGAATGGCTTGAGGTTCGGGTGAGACGGTGGATGGGAGGCTGGACCTGTCCCAGTTGGGGGGATGGGAGGGGTATGGGAGGGGGGTGTGGGTGTTTAGAAAACCTCAAACCATTCACCTATCCTGTACCCCTTTGTGATCAAATCAGATGTGAATATATGAGGGCAGTGTAGAGACAGATGGACTTTATATAGCAGGATTTGGTTTGGAGTAGTGAGGTGAGTTTTGAAAGCGTTCCACTTGGAGGCGCTCAAAACTCACCCTCGCACAGAACGACAGATCCACGTCAAATCATATTCATTGCATGTAGGAGCCAGTCCGGCTTTGGGACAAAGGATGACCCAGAAGACATCAAGCTGTAAACATTGAAATGCACTATAGGGCTAAACAGGAAAATAGGTTCAAAAGGAAGAAACAAAAAGCTTGTCATTTAAAAATGCCAATGTATGGATGTTTGTGTCACAAAGGACTCCTGGTGGACATGCATGGGGGGACGTTAAAGGGGTAAGACGACCATGGTAATCTGCATCATAACATTATCTGGCTTCACATTCCAGTGGTTTTTTTTTGTCGTTGTATAAATGCTTCTCATAAATAAAATCTTCACGTCAAGTAGACATATACACATACAGCACAATCAAGCGCACCTCATAATGTATAACCATCATTGCTTAGGATAAACGGTACTCTTGTACTGAGAAAAGTATAGGTTTCAAATAGGCGAGAGACAGACATTACTCAAGGCTGGAAAACATGGAGGTAGGAGAGATGCTACTGAAAACAGCGAGTGATGCCGACACGACCGATCCCCGGGAGGACGATGCCGTCTCGCCCCGGGCCCCAGTGGGGCCCAAGAGAAACGGTCAGGGGCCACAATGGCAGATCTCGGTCCACTTTATAGAAGCAAAAACGTTCACTGATGAAGACAATGAAATTAAATATGAACACTTTCACCCTGTTATTGAAGCTGTTGTGTGGAACATGGAGGTCTGGCTAATGCGGGCATTAAGGTGAAACATCAAGGTCCACAGATATTTGCATTCGTCATGAAGGAACGGCGCTTCACCGTTTCAAGAAATCTCACAAGGTGCATTTGATCTCTGAATCAATTTAAAGTTTAAACCACGTCTTTGAGCCTATATTCCTATATCAATAAACGGATCGATTCAAACGAGAGTAAACTCATTGGTCCTGTTGTCATCACAAGTCTAGAGCGCGTGCCGCTGGCGATGACATTGAGCACGTTTCCATGGACATTAATAACCGCACGTTTACAGTCTCCCTTGGGCACCACTGGGCTTAGACCAGTGGTAATGTAAACGCCATGGCATGACCTCGGTAACCCCGGACCAGAACCGCAACATGGGAACCAGACTCTTAATATTCAGTGCATGTATACAGATGTTAGAGAAAAAATAAATAGGTGGGACCTGCTTGTTGCGTCAAATAGCATGGGATTCAACAAAAACACAAGTATCGACTCAGAGAGAGATGAAGGTGAGAACTAGGAAAGCACAAAGCAGTTGTAAAAGTGTTTAGTACTCAACGTAGCAGCCCACTGGATTGGAACCCAAATCCAAACAACGGATGTTGTGCCTGAGCAAAGGTTTGTATATACAAAAAAAAAAAAACTGCTTGCTCAAAGTGTGTTGTCTGTCCAAAGGCTGGCTTCTAAGTGTTTTGCACCCATTAAAAATACAACAGCAAACCTGACTTAAACGACACAAGCAACATCGACACCCAAACCATCCCTCCGGCGCGTCTGGCTGTTCCAACAGACCGCCAGGCGTTCCGGCCTTGCCCTTGTCAAAATACCAGAGTGCCTCTAATAGAGTCCATCGATTTATTGCGATACGCTACTTACGCCCAGTACACCGGGTTATTAATGTCCATGGGCATGCACTTGTTGACTCCTTTGTACACAGTAGAAGAGCAGGTTTGCAGATCAGTAGGTGAGGTAATTCTGAGACTAAATAGGAAAACCCTGTCATTGACAACAAATTCCCACCCGGTACACCAGCGAGACAACACAGAGACATCATTAATCAACAGGCTGGGGGTTCTGGGGGGCGGGGAGGAGGGGGACTTTGGAATGTCGGGTGGGAGGAGGGATCTCCTGTTCGGTTGGGTTTCTGTTGAGTGAAGGTGCACTGTAAGAACATTGGATTGTTAACTCCTCATAGGCCAGACGATGGCTCCTTGGTATGTCCCAGATAAGCCACTAAAGGAACAACCCTTGATCACATCATCCTCCTCGTTCCTTTTTTTTGTCGAAGTCCACAACAAAGTAAGGCAGTCTGAGATCAGTGCCTGTTTCAGTCCAGTTGTAAATCGATAACTTGCTAAAGGATCCTACTATAGGGGCTGATCCTACTGAAGGGGTCTGAGGAGAATCAATGTAGGGGGAGGGAATAGCACATTAACAAAATTTTACAAAACATGCAGTATACATCCTTTCCTACGGTAGGCTATTCCTAATAGCACATTCATGGGGGGAGGGTGGGCTGGGAAGAGGAGGCTTCTACTGGGAATACTTTGATATGGCTCTGCTTCAGAGTGACCACGCCTAGTGTCAGACTGCCAAGTCTGTAAGGTGCTCCGTCAGAAGAGTGCTGCCGTGGTTCACCTGCATAAAGACCGTGTCATCTTTAAAAAAGGGTTTGGAACGTATTTTCTATCTCGTCTTTTCTGCCTTTCCCATTCTCACACGTTCCTTCTTTTTCTTTTTTTTCGTGTTTTATATTTTTTTAAATTCCAGACACACCCTTTGCTGGTGAAAACAAACGGCACTTTTTAAGGGGAATGTTACTCTAAAAACCACAATCACATGACCTCCAAGTAACAAGTTCTGAGAACACGTAGGCTATACAGTAGATAGAAATCTAATGAACTCGGTAACTTTACAAGCGTTTAGTCTACAGAAAAGGGAGCGACACGTTGGGGACCCTAAATGCTCAACATCGATAACAAATATATTATAAGGCATTTCATAGCTCCTTTTATCCGCATACGTCACTGACAGCAGGTCTAAATAGTTTGAGAAAAAAAAGAGTTTCATTCAAGGAGAAGGGGGATGCATATACATATACACATGCAAATGAACATGTTTATTAGCTAAAAACCGAGCCTCGAGGAGAGGCCTGTATCTAAAGGAGAAGCCCTTCTAAACCCATCCATGAGGACAACTTAAAGTTTAAATGCCTGCCCCTCCTGGAAACCCCTCCGTTAACTTGTGCACAATCCCTCCTCTCAGCAGGCAGCTAATAAAGTTGAATATTGATCACAGTTTTAAGAATGTAATATCACACACTCCTCTATCAAACGCCACTCATCTGAACACAAACGAGAGGACTGCTCAAATCCTTCATTCGCAGCAGAAGAGGGACTTTTGGTGTTAACAAAAAGGGCATAATAATATTTTTTTGTATCAACCGAGGAAGCAATGATAAACAAAAGGTTATTGCACTTATATCTTTTGTTATTTCAAACGAGGTCAGCGTGATAAGATAATTCATGCCATAATGCCATAAAAGACAACAAATGTTACACCACTTCTATAGAATGATCACACGGTTATTAACACTGCACACAGCTACTACTGCAACCCTACTTGTAAAATCAGTCTACCCTAATAAACACAAAACAATCTCCACAATCAATTTGCATCAGTCACAACAAACAAGTTTGCCTTTAACGTAAAAATAACCATCTTGTATGCTTGCACCTCACAACTTGCACTCTTAGAAAAGTTGTGAAAGTATATTTATATATATATATATTGGTTTACGAACAAAGAGTTTGAGAGGAACAATCTGAATTCATACGCCCCTGAATTTGAGACGTCTTGTCTATTTTTTTTCTCTTCTTCCTCTCCTTGTTCTACAGTTCACGTGTTCCTGACAATCAATCCATCCATCCTCACGTCCTCTGCACTCCGGAAAAAGAAAATAAGATTCTTGTCTTCCAATCAATGTCTGAGACATTCCTTAGGCTCTCTACCTCAAGATGGAGCGGGGAGAGCTACTTTAGCCTTGTGGTGCCATCTTTGGATTTGTGCTTTCATAATCTACCGTTTCCCCAGTCATCAATGTTTGGTGTGCCCAGAATCACATTAGAAGAAATAATGCACGGCTCTACCGCCCGAGGCAGCGTTAGGCCACCGGGGACAAAGAAGAAGTTTGGACAATGACGGTGGCAACAGACTTCTTCACAAACCTCCCGCTCCAAAACAAAACCCTTCTTTTCCTGTTTTCAAACAAATTATTGTTGAGAATAATAGCCGTTACTTCAAGGGAAATATGAACCCATAGTTGTCTTGGGACGTTCCCTCTAATTTCCCCGTCCCCCATTTATAAGGCTTCCCGGAAGTACAAATGGAAGACCGTACCTTTCGGTAGTAACAAAGAAAAGGCACCATGACACCACTGAGCTGCGTCACACACACAGATCCTATTGGTGGGGAAGGGGAATCATCGAGGGCCCAGACGGGGGAAGGCGGACAAAGGTCAAAATGGACTGATCTGATTCGTAGAGGTAAAGTTACATGGCTACCATGATCTTGCACGCAGACTGAACTGTACAGGTGCACAACACACTGTGTGTGGCATGTGAGAGACTTTGAAATTATAGGATTCTCCAACCTTCTTCTCACTCGACTGAAAACTGGGGGACTTTTGCATGTATAGGATCGACATGCAGATATTTCAATTCACACACTCGCTGCGAGAAAGGTCTAATTACATTAGGACGAAACAGAAAGGTCATTACATCACACAAACGATCACTGATGAGGTAAAAGCGCAGGTCCAATATAAGTACAAGGTGCATTTCACTGCTCCTTAGTCAGGTAGGAAACATCAGACATCTGCTGACACCAATCTAGCATTATTACATTTCCGGAATAGGCTGGTTCAAGAAGTCGTACTAACCAAAACACGGGAGGAATACCAAGATTTAAACTCCCGTCTGGCCACATTGTTGAAAAAACGTGTCGTAAGGGTCTCGTTCTCTATAGGTTGTTTTTTTGGAAGGGCACCACTTTAATCCCCAGTGCTATTTGGCTCTGTGTCGTGGACACGCCAAAGTTGATTGTTTTTTTTCTCTCTAAATAATTCATTCACAGTGGCAAATATGGCAATATCCTTACTTCTCAGAACAATCTCTGCACCGTGGCAACCATAAGGTATGTGCTACCCTCCACTGATTCGTGTGCTTCCTGACACTCAGAACAAAATTTGTGATTCTTTTTTTTGCAAGCCAACAAAGTACTGTATAATTGATGCAACTCATTAGATACTGCCAGATGTTTCCTTCTCAGCTTTTAAGGCAAAAGGCTCAACAGTGGATCAAGGAGAGATAAATGGAAATTTGCCATATATGAGAATTATTTCAAGTAACTAATTTATATATACATATACATACATATATATACATATATATATACATATATATACATATATATATACACATACATACACACACTACCCTATAAACACACACATCATGCAGAAATCTAGCGCAATATATTTTCCCCCTGTAAAACACATTATAAATAATCATGTTATACAAACAAACCTCGAGATTGCGTCGCCATACCAAAAAGGACCAATTATCTCCCTCCAGGTGTCCAATTGTGAAATATATGTTCTACTGACAGAACAACACTTGCATTCATCAACTACTACCCCATGCAAACATTTTATACTGACTATGATCGTTTAAAAAAACACTATAGATGGACTATCATATCTGGCAAAACGGACATGCTGCTCCAAACACAAAATGTAAATCCAGACTAGTTGAAGTTACTGACCCAGTTATTATGATTGATGTCTAAAGGCAAATAAAGGTTTCTATGGCACTAAATGGGTGTAGCTTAGGTGCATTTTGTCAAATATAGGCTATTAACAAGTTTGTGTGATGTTCCCTAATGTGGTTCATTTTTGTTTAGTTTTACGCATCGTAAGGCAATCTCAATGGAATGGATGAACATGATTTCTTTTAAAATCCATCTGATCTCTACATCTCCGTCTACCTAGTAGGTTATGCTCCACACTGACAGCAGAGAAAAATAAAGAGAAGAGTAAATACAACTCGCCTAACCTCCGACAGAAATGCCAATCCATCCCTCGACCCTTGTTGCAGGAAGACTAATACAAAACTAATATGTAGAGAATCGGTTATAATCATGCTACCTGTATAGACACATCTTTGCAAGACAAATGAAGAGCGATAGTTTAAAGTCAGGAGAAGTTGAATTGTCCTGCTCTAAAATGTACCCTACATTCATTTCAGTCAGTAAATTCATGGCTCAGATTTGAAGGTCAGACTGTAAACTGCTTGAACATATGCATAAATCCATTGCTGCTTCACTAAGAGGAGTTCCTCTTAACAAAATTTGGCACATAGGCCTTATTCCTGACCATAGATCACACACCTAACCCGCATTGAAGTCCTCCATTGGCATCTATGCTATGATTTACTGAATTGGCCTAAATGGATGGCAGTGCAATAATTGTGCTGCACACTATTACACACACGGTCTATTGCTACAATTGGACCTTTCATTGCTTTCTGTGTCTGACTCCAGATATACTTTATATGCTCCATTTGTTTGATCCTTTTTTTTTTTACATCTAAATTGTTAGCTCCATGCACATGTACACACCCACCAATGGTAGATGCAAATTAAATTAAACCACGAGAAAGAACACCGACAGTACAAAAAAATTCAGTTACAATTTGAGTATCTTCAGGGTGGGGGGCAATAGCTCAATTTGCTGGTCAAATAAGGACATCAGGAGAGGATAATGCCAGCCCAAACTGACCTCACAGTAGCACCTATTAATGGAATTCATATCTACGCTAGAATTGAGAAACCAAATATATTTTTATTTCTTAAGATCTTGGGAAAATAATGATTTTGGTGTGCAATTTTAGAGACTTTGTTGAACGTGTTTTTGGCACAGGACGCTCTGCCCATGTGCTTAATTGACTGGGTTTGACTTCAATAATGCAGCCTTGGCCTCACTAGAAGGCTTTGCTCGTTTTGTTTGCAACCATTCCATCCTGGCAGCGAAACACACATGTAAACATGGGTACATACTTCCTCTTGATTTGCACACTTAGAACCTGAAAGTACTAAAGTGCGTGCTTGACTATCTTATTTAAGTGCTGTTTGATCAAGGTTAAAAAGTATGTTTTTTTTTGTTTTGTTTTTTTAACTTTGTTGAAATGTCAGATTTGATAAATTTTGCCTGGTGCTTAAACACAAATCCTGAGACTACAAAAATGCACCGACCCAATAACAGACAAAACTAAACAAAAAGCCTGGGTATCAAATAGTTCCATTTCATTTCAGTCAGGTATGGAGACAACTGAAATAAACTAGTTTTAAAACACTCCGGGAGTTCCCTGCTTTGAAATGGAGTTAATGGCCAAACTTGACAATAGTCCCCAAAGAATGTTGGGTTTCTTGCAAAACATAGCCTAATCTAGGTCCTTCTCCAGAATTGTGTCTAATAAGGGTAATTGTGCCATTTCTTGACAGTTGATATGAAATTTCCTTGTCAATCTTTTTTTTTTTTTTTTTTTTTGAATCTGACATTTTACATCATTGGCCAATGACGGAAAACACTAGAATGATTAAGTTACAACATACAGATTTAAGTCACACGAAAAGCTATAGTGGTCCAATACAATCATCTTTAGTATGTTTAGTACAATAAATGGGAGGAAACGACAACGACGGGAACACTAAAAGCACAATTATTTGGATTTCCGCTATCCTTGAAATTCGAAAGCATAATTGGCCATCTCTAGTTCCCTCTTTGTGGTTCCAGTTAGCCCTCTGCTTTGAAAAGGGACTGATTTTCAATTCCTCCTGGTTCTTCGCAACAAGGAAGCAAAACAAAACAAAAAAAAGGAGGTACCAAGCTTAGTCATATTTCGGAAAAAAGAAAAATGGATAATGTGGTTAACCAACTGGTCAATATTGTTGGTAAGCTTTTAAATAAAAAAAACTTAAAATTCCAAATCAGATCTTGGGGCCGTCAACCTATGTCACGAAGCATTCCCAACTGAAATGGTTTGTTATGGAAGGCATGGGTCAAAAAAGGCATTTTCATGAGAGCCAATAGAGGCAATCCAGTGCATTTGTGTTGACACCGACATTAAAATGCCCAGCACACAGAGCCATTCGTTGAGTCTTAAGAACAAAACCAAAGAAGGGGAAACAAAAGCCCTTGTGACAGTGATTGTCTATTCAATAACTTAAAAGAAGGCCAAAACTAAAACATTGCTGGAAACTACATCTGAACAACAAAATGGCAGAAAATAAACTCAGTCGGGCCGTCCTCGACTTCAGCGCCAACCCTCGAGAAGTCGAGACGCACGGTATTAAGACGGTTAAGACTTCTTCACAAGCGAGAAAGGAAGAGAAACATTTCTCATAAGCTAGCTTGCCAAAACCAACACGCCGGCGGGCGCATCATCGTCCCAACACAAACAGAGGCCGCTCTGTTCAATAGGTAGGCCCTTCTAGTTGTGAAATCCTCCAGAACAAAACGAAAACGAAAACGGACATAAAAAGAGATATGGGGGGGGGGGAAAAAATTGAAATGGCTTTTTTTTTTTCATTTATGTGCTCAGAGATACGATGCTTTTGATGAGGTGTTGCTGGCAGATATTACTAGTAAAGCCTTCATCCAGAAATAAACAAGGCCTCAGTCAAATCACTATCCTACAATATAGTACTCTAGTCCTGCCGGGAGGACTGCAGACCTACGGACCCTGGCTGAAGATGAAGCAGCTGCTAAAACGAGTTGGACGAGGTATATCAAGATCTAATGTCTTTCTCTATACAGTACAGTTCAGCTCAAATAAATAATTTATAGCCATAGTAGTGTTGATCAACTTTGGTCATAACTTATATGCTTAGAAACATTCTAGCTTAAACACTTATTTAACATCTTCAAAATATCAAGTTGGCCATGAGGAAAGAGTTGATGAATATGCCAACCTAGTCTCGGCTCCCCTTTGGAAGGAGAGCCAATTAATCAATTCAGCAGCGTTACCAATTTCATTTTTTTGTCGTTTGTTAAAATACCAAAAAAAACAATTCTAGGCCGTACATTTAAAGTACACAATGGAAATAACCTGACCCTTTCCCCAATTTAGGATTGTACTGTGGTACATTAGCATTGCACTTAAGCAGAATTTATATAATTCCCTTCTATGGTTCCTTCATAAAAATGTAACACAAAAAAAGAAAAAAGAAACCCCTCTTTGATCGTTATTTTGGAACGGCTGTGCATTCCTCTACAAGGTCACGGGTACTTAGCAGGGGTGATATGATGTTAAATACTGAATGATATGGAGAGACACAAGGATACAGAGGTCTCCATGCTATTAGCCGTCAGTTACATCATTACGCAAACATGATTTTAAAGGGTTTAAATGAGCAGGGGGAGGGGAGGAGGCCAGATCGCTGGGTCCACGGTGGACGCCAGTCTTCCGTGTGTGTGCGCGCACGCGTTTGTGTGACCTTGTAGAGCAACCAGACGCTTTTGTTTCTTTTAGGAATTGAGCACTACTAGGAGATGGAGAAATGGGATCTAATTGCATAATAGGTTTTGACTGCACCTCAAGAGAAGACCAAACACATTCTCTCGCGCACGCCTAAAACACGTTCACGCAAAAAACACACGTACGTACGTACATACATACATCTAGAACAGACATGGGCGGGTGCTCTCCTGCTGGTCCTCTGGGGCCGTGTTAAAGGGCGTCTCCCCCCCCCCCCCCCCGGTGGTGGCGGCGATGGGGGACAGCAGCCGGCGAGGAGTGGGAGAGGGGGCGGCGGCGGCGGCGGGCCCTTCACTCCGTCAGACAGCCGTCCAGGCCGACGGCCGCGCTGTGGCGGTCCTTGACGTAGCCGTTGTGGAGGCCGCCGTTGGGCAGCGGGGCGCAGGCGGCCGTGATGCCGCAATGCTTCAGCAGGTTGAGGCCCGGCGCCGGGGCCACGGTGGGGGGAGGGCAGGAGCAGGGGGATGGGTCCCGTTGAGGGAAAGGCTTCATGGTAGAGAGGATCAGAGCCAGGCAGTCAGCCACGTCCTTGTTGGGGGCACAGGCTAGGGCTGGGGTGTGGCCTGGGGAAGACAAACGCAGGAACACGGCTCAACAACATCCTGTCTAGACTGTGGCCGCCCCGGCGCCTCGCTTGGGGTTAAATATTAAGACTATACACATGGCCGTGACTGATCCATATCGGGGGTGATCCAGTGGTTGCGTGTTTATCAGAGAGGCATCATTAAGGCCGGAGCTCACCTTCTTCATCCACAGCCAGAACAGTGGCTCCTCTACTCAGCAGGGCTTGCACCACCGTGGCCAGGCCGTTGCGCGCCGCCAGGTGGAGGGGCCTGGAACGAGGGTTTACAGTCAGACAGAGAGCCTATGGCGTCTGGACTCTACACATAAAAACGGGCTGAATTTATTACAGGGGGGGGGGGGGGGGGGGGGGCTCACATTTGCAGCGCGCTGTTGGAGGCGTTTATGAGTGCAGGGCTGTGGATTTCCCCCAGAATCAGCAGGGCACACATCTCATGGGCCTGGAGGAGGGAAAGATGATCAAAAGGAGAACCACTGACGATAAAGAAAGAAATGGTATTCAGGGCATGGGGAGCCCAACCTTGCAGCAGACCCTATACGGTTAAATCCTGCAGTAATCTATATACATGAGCTTCCATTAACAGCAGTGGACATGGCGAGCGCACCTTGCTGCAGGCCAGGTGCAGTGCAGTGTTCCCGTTATCGTCCAGCAGTGTGAGGTCAGCCTTGGCCCGGTGCAGGAGAATGGCTGAAAACAGACACCATGTAAATCATACATATAGAATCACATAAATAATATCTTAATACCATAACAGATACGATTAGCCCCCATTTTAATACATTTCCAAATTGAAAATGGTAGTAGTGTAGCTAGAACTACAAAGATATGCATATATGAACAGCTGTCTAGTTCAGGTTGATCCTGGTCTGAATGAACTGCGGTGATGCAGTGTCTCTTGAGATTAGTCTCACCCTGCAACCATCAGGTCTAACTGTACTTATTAGCCATCAGCATTAAAATTATATCACATCAAAAAAGCGGTAGCTAACGAATTTAACATAAGATAGTTCCTTCAAATTAGGGCTGTACGGAATGAACTAAAATGTATATCACTGTATGATTTGAGGCACAGACGGTAACGGTATTACATCACGGTATGTTAATTGCATCTTCTAATTTCGATATAAATGCTTTGGAAGGGGTAAAATACTGGTAAGGCAGTATTTTTTTTTTTTTTTTTTTTCTCAAGTTACTTCCATCTCTGAAAAACAACTAATGTTCAATAGTATGGATTTGTTTCTCCACTTGCCGTATAGTTTTGGCATCTTAATTTGGCTGTGTGCGGGAAGGTAACACGTACCTGGGACCGAGTGTTTTGACCATCTCTTTAAAGCCCTTTCTCTCAACATTTTGAAAGGGAACCATGTCCTTTCACAGGTAAACAGTGACAGCGTTTGTTATCTCGTACCACCACTGCCATTTTGTCGTAAGGATTGGCTTTGGAAAATGCCTGCGGAAGCAATGTCTGATATGCAGAGACAGCTTCACGCTACCAGCGCCTGTCGCGTACGGTGTGGAATGAGAGCTCGTGAAGGGACTATTGCGCAAGCAATACGGGATTCACGTGAATGACCCAATTGACCAAGAAAACGGCGATGGTCGCCGAAAAGCGACAAGTTTGCAGGAATGATTAAAATAATAGAGCAGGAAGCGGCCAAGCATGCCTTGTGATTAGGTTGCATCTCCCAGAACACTTACTGCCTCAAACCACTTAGCATTACACATTTGAAAATCCCAGTGAATACAACTAGAGTGTTCACTCTTTAAGTGTGTCAACCACTAGGGTCGATGCACTATTCCGTTTCCCCTGGTTACCATCCCAGACAGGCCTGTTGTCTGCTCCGTCAGACCTACCCACGGTGCCGCTCTGTCCCTTGTCGGCGGCCACCATCAGGGCAGAGCGTCCGCTTTCGTCCACGCCGTTGACCTGGGCTCCATGGCGCAGCACCAGCTGAAGGCCGGCCACATCCTCCGCAAACGCCGCAGCGTGGAGCGGGGTCCTGGGGGTAGGCAGCCACTCGTTTACACCACACTTAACACAGGGCTTCCTATACCAACAGCGGCCCCTCAGAGCAGACTCTGGTAGTACCGGGTCAGGCGAGTGGCAGACAGAATCCTCACCTTCCTTTGGCATCTCTGGTGTTGATCATATGGACCCCAGCCGTCTCCAGCAGCCGCTCCGCAGCACCACAGTGGCCGTTCATCCTGCACCCAGAGGAACTTAATGAGCCTCTCTGACAGAATACCTCCCCACAGACTCATGTACGGCACTCAGCCCCATGGGGACGCTGGAGCGCCATGGATACTCACAGAGCACAGTGCAGCGGTGTGAACGGGTTCCCCTCCTCGTGGATAAATGTTTTGTGTTCAAGTAAAACCTCCAAACAGTCTTCATGCCCTGTGTAGAGATTCAGAGGAGACGCTCAAGCGCAACAAATAAAAAAATCCCCAAAAACAATAGACCACCCCCCCCGTTTCCCCCCATCGATGGACAGTAGGCCACGCCTCCCCTTTCCCCCCCATCGATGGACAGTAGACCACGCCCCCCCGTTTCCCCCCCATCGAAGGACAGTAGACCACACCCCCCTTTCCCCCCCATCGATGGACAGTAGACCACGCCCCCCGTTTCCCCCATCGATGGACAGTAGACCACGCCCCCCGTTTCTCCTCCCGGTCCCCTGCCCACCTTTGTAGGCGGCCCAGTGTGACGGGGTGTAGCGTTTGTTGTCCAGCAGCTTGTCCTGGGGGTCTGTGGCCACGGCGCCGGGGGCCAGGCTGGCCAGGATGTCGGTGTAGCCCCTTGACGCGGCGTAGTGCAGAGGCGTGCTGCCCTGGACGTCCCGGCACAGCGCCGAGGCCTTGTGCTCCAGCAGGACGGTCACGCAGTCGTCGCGGCCGAGCACCGCCTGCACCACGGCATTGTAGATTAAATACACAGACAAACAGCCAGGTTGCAACTACTGATCTTGGTCTTCAGCCAAAGACACTTTTTTTTTTATAATGCTTGCGAGAGAGTATAGGGTTTTATGAAATGCTTTTCCAAAGATTACATTTTTGGCCTAATGGGAGACGGTGCCAATCTAAAGAAAGATGACAAAAGGCTTTAGGCGCCTGAGTCAATGTTTCAAACAAAAACCATCTTGCACCCGATATATTGTTCACAGAAGACATATAAACACCGTAACATAAAAACCTGACTGGTAGTTGACCTATAGCCATTAATTATTTAGATAAATGCTTTCACAGCTTAAACACGTCACACTGGCTAGGTGTGACAGCAGCAGCGGCTGAATTGTTCATGTTAAATAGTTTAGCCCTAGATTTTCTGAATACATAGAAAAGGTCGACTGCGTCATTCTGCGTGTTGGGCAGCACAGCCGCGGCCTTGTTGGTCAGACGGACTGAAGCTGGGGGATAAAGGTTCCCATTCATGGCAGCCATGTGGCAGGACCTACCCCCCGGTGCAGGGCCGTGCTGCCCCTCTTGTCCTTGGCGTCCGGCAGGGCGCCCCTCTCCAGCAAGAGACGCACACAGTCGATGTGGCCGCCCAGGACAGCCAGCATGAGAGGGCTCCTGAGGTTCACACAGGGGAGCGGCTCTGTTACAGAGGGACTGAATATGCTGAAGAAGCATTTGGGGCCAACGCGCATGATGATTCAGATCAATCTTTGTTTGAATGATCCGATAATGCTTCATAAAGTCCCGAGATCGATCTTTAGATAAATATATTTTGATGGGCCTTCTTGAACTATATTTTGTTGAGTACCGTTTATATGTGCATGTGCAGAGTAATGTTTGGGGAATCGTCTTCCATTCAGCGAAGACTAAAAGTTGTGGATCAAATATTTCTAGGGTGTGTCATTCGACTGGCATCACCAGACGAATAGCATACTGCCATTATTCTGGAAGCTCTTCTTTTATTTCCAAGGGGCGTCACCCCTGGGGAACAGACCAAAACGCCTCTGGACGCAATTGGATCGGCCTGCAACCAATCATAGCTACGAAAAAGGTGGTGCAGCACTCAGCGGCGAAATAAAGACATTCCTTTGTACAAAAGCTTTAAAGCTATATTGTACGATGTGAGAGAGCTAGCATGATTTGAAATTACCTTCTCTTCGGAGTTCCGTTTAACTCCTCCCCCACCCTTCAGGACTCCCTGCCCCCACCCTTCGACACAGAGCCGTGCACGAGCGCTGCTGCTGCTTACTTCAACGGCAACCATTGCGTCACTTTTCAGGCCATTCAACTCCCTCAGCTGTCGCCATCGCTGAAAAGCTAATCCAATATTTATTCTCGTTTTTCCTCGAGCAGTCTCCAACTTATTTTTTGTTGCTGCCTTTTCAGTTTCTGTCTTTCTTTTTCTTGCCTTTTTAAAAGGATGAACCGGGGCAAGTAACGGTGGCAGTGGTAACTTCTGTTTTTTTTCTTCCATCGTGTTGACGCTGTAGGCTCACTAGGTCTAGTCCACTGTCATGAACTACTATGACAACAACGCTTTCTTTGCCCTCCGTGAACGTGCTCAGTTCGGCTCAGTCTCGTACACAGAGGGGAGAGAACGCGCAGGCTTGTGATTGGTTCTTTAGATTCGGGTACAATGTCTCCGATTGGTAAGCATTTTAACAGGTTTATAGCCGATACAGATTTCGTTTTTTTTTCGCTTCTTTTTCATTGCCCATAAGTTATTTATTGCCGTCAGGATGTAAAAACCAATTTCAACAACATATTAAAAAGTGCATATCACTGGAAATCGTACAGTATGCCTTTAAGCAGTAAGTCGTTTAAGTAAGGAGTCGTGTGTTCTTCTTTTAGTTACAATTTACTGTCCATTCATTTAATACTGTCTCGACAGCAGCATCTGAAAGCCTCGAGTTAGTTTCATCGATGAAATATGACACTTTTGTTATTTTAGTATCTCAGCATCACCTTGATCTCCAAAATAGGAGGTGTTCCCTTTGAAAGGTAAAAATAGCAATTATTTATTTTAATAATTTTTAAAGCTACAGGGAGCCACTGCAGAGGGGTGGAAGAGGGGGACATGCAGCTATAGACATGCGGGATACTGACTAAAATCCAGTACAAGTAAAGTGAAGAATATGCTTAAGTAGACCACACTAAATACAAGTACAATGAAGACTACGGTCAAGTTTAAGTACAGTGACGAGTGTCGTTAAGCAGACTACAGTTAAGTATCCGTACAGTGAAGACTCGAGTCAAGAAAACTACGATTAAGTAGGACAACAGTGAGGCTGCGGTTAAGTCAAAGCACCGTGCAGACTAGAGGCTAACGGTGAGTGGTGTACCGGAGAGCGACTCACTGGCCAAACGTGTCGGTGACATTGGTGAGGTCTCCGTCCTCCCCGTTCTCTATCATCATGAGCAGGCAGTCAGTGTGGCCGTTGGCAGCTGTCGACAAACATTCACAGTGAACACATTCAGTCCAAACTAATATTAACGTCTCCTCCTTCGACACTACAGTCAGTGGGCGTACGGGTCCGGAGGGCGGTCTAGGGTACCTGCGACGTGGATGGGCGTCCACATGAGGCGGTTGTCGTTCAGGAGGCAGGAGGCGCCTTGGGCCAGGAGGACCTCCACGCAGCGGACGTAGCCCTTCTGGGCGGCCAGGTAGAGCACCGAGCGCCCGGCCGCGTCCTGCACGTCCACGTAGGCCGCCGTCTCCGTGAGGACACGCAGGGCCTGCCAGTGTCCCCTGTCCGCCTGGGGGAGGGAGGGAGTCACAGCCAGGATCAAGGCCCCGCATCCAGAGGCAACTAGCCCATCAAATTGCAGCCCGTTCTTTAGAACATGCGGTTCTTAAGATCTTCCTGCAGCCATACTGACATCTGCAAAGTGTCCGATTGGCTAGCTAATTCATGCTTGACCCTTAATGTACGCAAATAACTTATTTTTGTACTCTGATTACACTTCATTCATAATCCTGCTCCCCCTCCTCTTAGAGGGTGCCTGGACTAGCCAGGCAGTGGTAGAAGGACAAGAGCATCTACCTTGGGTGACTGGGTATCACAGTTCAGGAAGATAACCGGAGGTCAATCTGCTAACTCTGTTAAAGGGGACATATATACCACCAGGTGTGAGTGTGATAAGCCATTACAAGCCGTTTTCAAAATGTGCAGCATTGTGACATCACAGGTGGGCGTGTCCACCTAGATGTGTGACGGATAGATGAGCAACGTTTGCTACAGTCCACTGAATAGGCTGGTAGACTGATCTATCCAGAACACATCTAGGTGGACACGCCCACCTTTGATGTCACAATGCTGCACAATTTCAAACCTGCTTGTAATGGCTAATCACACTCACATCTGGTGGCATGATATGTCCCCTTTAAAGTAGTTGGGTAGCGGTATTCCATAGCCACAAACATTAAAGGCTCAGGAAAGCTTTGCTCTGTTTAAAAGCACCCTGAAGCTTCTGCTAAAGCCAACACAAAAATGTCAACACTAATGGTGGTTTATGGTACCTATCAACCTGATTTGAGATATTTCACACTAATGGACTTTTAGTTATTATGATGCATGTAGTGCAATGGCTGTACTTGTTCTACCTACCCAGGGTAAAGGATGTAAATGAACTGCTAGCCAACTCTGGCGCAATTACTGATAATTGTGCGCTGTCCCTAAACACTAAAAACAACAACAAGGAAGCTATTAAACATGTAGCATTACTCACAGCCAGATGCAAGGGGCTGACTGGATTGCTGCTCTCTATGTCTCCCAGTGCGTTGAAGGACATCTCCAGAAGCTTTGTGGGAGATCGACATGGAAAACAACGTTATCACTGCACAGCTGCCACAATAAAAAGGAAATAGTGTCGCTTCCATTCCCCAAAAATCCAAACAGCCGTATGTGAACTTAAAAGCAACCCCCAATAAACTAACAAATTAAACAGGCCTATATAAGCACTCCATAGGGCTCTTTTAATTGCTAATAAACAGCATACTGGCTTTTTTTTTGCATTTTAAGAGTACCACAACAAAGTGCGAGGGGAAGAAAAGACGGTACCAGCTCCAGGTTCTGCTTGTTGCCATGGTAAGCTGCATAGTGGACCGCACTGTAACCCTTTGAGTTGACCATGGAGGGATCAGCCCCATTGTCCAAAAGATGCTCCAGACAGCTATTCCCAAAAAGAGACACTCGACTGTTACGCAGCACAACTAACAACAATAACGCCCAGCAACACATTCATCATAAGAAGAAGAGCGAAGGTAACGACGTACAAGTAGGACTCCTTCGCGTCATCCTCATTAGCCTGATGGCTCCCAGAAAAATGACGGTCAACTCTGCAAGACAAGAACCGTGGACAGGATTAGACAGGATTTTGCATACTAAAAAAATCCTAGAGGCAATGCCCCCAGGTCTGTTTAGTGATTCTGTTGCCCTAGTGTTAGCTCTATGATAAACCGCCATTACATTTTAGAACCCATGGGCCAAATAAATGTGTCTCGTTTGACAGGTGTAATCCACACTGACCTGCAGAAGGCTTGTGAGGCAGCAGAATAGTGCAGCGGAGTGCAGCCCGTCTGGTCCGGCTCGTTGACCTCGGCGCCAGCGCTCACCAGGGTCACCGTGCACTGGTACCTCCCATTAGCAGCCGCGTAGTGCAACGGGGTCCTGGGGGGGACCATCAACCATCAGCCAGCCATCCAAGCAATACGAATGGCATGCACTGACTTCATTGCATTAGAAAAGGGACACTCACCTTCCCATTTTGTCCCTCTTGTTCAAGTCAGTACCACTACTTAATAGCAAATTCAGACATTCAACGTTTCTGCAAGAAATGAGAGAGACAACAGGTTTAGGATGCAGAAGACCCGTTTTCTGTATGGTCAGGCATGTAGCAGTGGTTCAACCGTAAGGTCTTTTGAAATCACCACGGTAACCAGTAACACTGTAGTTCCCATCTAGAGGGCGCTATCTGCTGTTTAACCTAGACTAGACATCCACAGCGCATTCAGGTTTAAGAGGCATGTTTGTGGTGTATTTGGCCTACGTGATGAAGCTGATTAAATGACACAGGCCTGTTTTTTTTTAAATAAGAAAAAGCCTTTATTAAGCTGCCGTTTTCTTTGTCAAGCAAATGAAGGGAATGGTCCCGTATTTAAATAAAGAAATTAATAGAATGCCATAAATTTGAATAAAATGTTAAATATTATCGTTCTAATTTTGGACATCCAACACCGGTAATACCAGTAACAGTGGCAACATCGACGTCACTAGCAGGAAGTGACGATAGGAGACCTACCCTCCCGATGCAGCAGCGTGTAGACAGGTCCGACCGAAGTTGTCCGGGGTGTTTATGTCAAAACCAGCCGACAGCACATGCTCTTTACTCATAGACGACACTATACTATACAGCTGACCTGCTCCGTAAAGAATAAACAACATAGATAGGAGACACAGTTAGCCAAAGCAAAAGGTTTGTATGTGGCTCACAGTGATACACACGTAAATCAACGTAGGAGTTTGGCACACAAACACGAACCTGAGGAGAGTAACTTGCGACAACAGTCTGAAAACCCGTAGAGCACAGCAAGGTGCAGAGGGAACATTCCGTGGATCCCGCGTCTGTGGAGAGGAAACATCTCATGATTCCCGGCAGCCCAAAACAACAACCTCAACAACAACAACAACAACAACAACAACAACAACAACAACAACCAGACATTACAACACTTAAAGGTTCATTAAAGCTTCTTCCCCTACCTGGCCGTGTCTGCTCCGTTGGTCATCAGAGTGCTGATCAGGAGTTCATGGCCGTACTTAGCAGCGACGTGGAGTGGGGTATTGCCATACTTATCCACACAATCGATTTCCCCGCCTTACACGCAGAGCGGAAGAGGGAGGGCAGGCGTACGGGGACAAAAGGGAATCATTGGGTCATTAGGTCGGGTAATTAGCTTAGGATAAACCGTATTAGCCCAGATTGGCCACCTCGCCATGGTTACCATTTTGGATGAGGATCTGAGAGCGTGTGAAGCGTCCGTGGATGGCTGCCATGTGCAAAGGGCTCTTCCCTTCTTTACTCTGCAGGTGGAGAAATACAATCTGGTTCCTTTCTATCATACATAGCAACGTCAGCACATCAGGGCAGCTTCACAGAGGACATAAAAAAACGACTTAATGCACGGCCTTCTTTCTAAAACAAGGCGCGGGCGTGCCTCTGAGGCCCCACCTGCTGGTTGACGTCGGCCCCGTTGTTGACCAGCAGCTCCAGGCAGAGGGCGCCGTTGGTGGAGACGGCGGCCAGGTGCAGCGGGGTGAAGCCGCTGCGGTTGGGCTGGTTGACGTTGGCCCCGTGGTTCACCAGCTCCGTGGCCACCGCCTCCTGGCCCATGTAGCAAGCCACGTGCAGGGCCGTGTTGCCGAAGCTGTTGGGCTCATCAATCTGAAGCAACGGTGGGAAGAAACATAACAGAATGTTAACGATGAGGCGTCACAGCCAGGCAAGGACAGGGATAGGTAGTATGAATTAAAAAAGGTTCCATTATTAAAAAAAGTCTAAGCAAAAGGATACGTTTAAACACTCGATGGAAACGATCAAACCCCATATTAGAGGGAAGAGTTTACAAAGAAGACATAACAAACTTACATCCACCAACCACTCATCCTCTGTATCCACATTCACGGCTCAAGGCCTGCTGGGATACTCACCTCCGTTCCCAGCCTCAGCAGATACTTGACGATCTCGAGGTGTCCACTGGCGGCCGCTGCGTGGAGGGGCGTGTAGCCCTGCTTGTCCTTGCAACTCTTGTCAGCACTGCGAGACACCAGCAGCTTCACTATCTCCACGTGACCTACAGGGTCAAGCATGGCAGGAATAGAGATAGTTTTATATTAATACTTCAGGAAGTTGCAGACACATTATTCATTTGCCTCATCATAAGATTTGACTAAGTGCCAGCACTTAGGAGCTGGCAAGCCACAACTCCTCATGGGGCAATTCCTGCACTGGATGTATGGCGCGATATCCTGTGCATTAACAGAATTGTCTTGTGAGGTTTACACCCTACATTAAAACGGCTCTTTAGATGCAAACGCCTTGTTTTAAGATATTGAGAAACTGCGGCTTATTGAATACTGATTTTAAAAACACTTTTAATGGGATAATTAATATCATCAAGTGAATCTAAACATTTATAATTTTCCATAGACAGACTAAAGCTACTTTAGCAGGGGTTTGGAATAGTTGGGGGAATAAACTAATTTCCTCAGATCTTAATATCTAATCGGCCTTCCATTAAGTAGAAGAGCTGCTCACCCAAGTAGGCAGCACAATGGATCGGCTGTCTCTCCTTCTTGTCGATCACACTCAGATTAGCTCCTTTGTTCAGAAGGAGCTTCACCATCTGCAAATTAAATCGAAAAAGGAGAAAACCAAACTTTTTGTCAAGTGTTCACGTGTCAAAATTATTCAAAATCCCTTTGGGTTTGGTCGCCTTTCTTCCCAGAGCCCCTCAAAGGCCCACCAGCAGCCTACCTCCTGGAAGCCGCTCTGAGCAGCGTGGTGCAAGGCGCTCCGGCCGGTGCGGTCCGCCATGTTCAGGTTGACCAGCTGGCTCAGAAGGGTCTCCGCACAGCGGGAGGCGCGGTTAGCGGCCGCCACGTGCAGCGGCGTCTGCCAGAACTTGTCCCGCGCATTGGCTTCCGCTCCGCGTCGCAGCAGGAGACCAACTGCCCTCTGCAAAGGGAAACGGTACCGTTTAGTCAACCCTACATGAACATGGGTCGGCCTAACAGAGAGGCAGGATAACATGGGAGAAATGGGATCATTTCCGATGGCACAGGCGACCTACTTCATTCCGGGAGGCAGCGGCCCTGTGCAATGGGGTCAGCCACACATGGTCTTTAGCATTAACACTGGCCCCTGTCAAAAGCAAATGCATGTTAAATAAACAAAGTTCGAACGCTGGCACAAACTTTGGCATTGTGATCATGCATGCTGGAAACTGGATGTTATACTATATATATATATATATATATATATATATATATATATATATGATACACGATTTAAGCATACTTAACATGATGGTTAACAGATCATATAATTATGCAAGACGCAAACCTGATTCAATGAGGAGATCCATTATGTGGACGTCCCCCACACATGCAGCAGCATGTAGCGGTGTACGGCGGTCCTGGTCCTGTGGAGAAAAGAAGCCGGATGAAGATCAATGATGACATTTAACAAGCATGAAACACTAGAACCGCGAAAGGTGATCTTGCATCACCGTACAAACGCAGAAACATATTATACATACCAGTGCATTGACATCCTCCTTTTTGTGCAACAATATTTGGACTTCTTCAGCATTACGATTGAAGATGGCCTGGACCAGAGGAGGCTGCAGATATGGAAATGTCCGTGTTACATTAACGCAAACGTTACAAGACATGCCCCGCTAAACCGTCCTTTTTAATTGTATCGACGTAACATTCGACGAAATTATTGGAAATGCATGGGTTCACTCGGCCGGCTAATGCGTACATAACAATGCATTCACAAATATTTATATTTTGCATCTGTGGTAAGCAAAAGAGTCCTCGTCTCCTCCAGTAAGTAGACAGAGCCCCATAGCAGGCCTAAATAGGGCCTTACCTGACCCTGATGAGAGGCTAACGACGTCAGCGGCTAATGCTAGGCAACCAGCTAATGCTAACCTGCCAGCTAAGCTATAATGGCTTGGCCTGCAGCTCTTCAGAAAAAAATAGAGAACTGAATATGCAATCTTTTGATACGACATGTCTATAATGCACCTGAGCAACAATTATAGAAACGGGGGGAAAACAAATAATGAGAGATACGTACTTAGCAAGGAAAATGTATTTACTGCGCACAAGAGCAGCTATTAAGGGACCAGCAACTAGACTACGCCACAGCACAGCAATGGAGCGCTTTCTTTCAAACCTACCTGGTCTGCAATGTTAAGAACTCCCATCTCCCAAACTCAACCAGGACGGAGCTCCTTCATGAGTATAAAACTGCGAGGTAATAGTGATAGCGCTACTGTATCCACTTTTTTCAGACTGCACCCATAACTGATAGCAAACAGAATTGCGGGCAAGATCTGTCAGTGTTGTTGTCCGTATCCAATGTCTTCTCTGCTGATGCTGGTTGCGAAGAGGCTGAGAGAGGACCATGAATTGTAGCGTTTCTCCGGTTTGCCACTATACGATTTCCGCTGGCTCACTTCTCATGAGCTGTGTTCGCAAGCTGACGTTCCCCGGAACGAGATGGTGAAGAATAGGACGACATTAACAAACATAAAATCCCAAGGAGAAAAATCTGGAGTTTTGACTGACATTTGACGGAATTTGTCGGATATCCCTCTTTCTAAATTCCCTCCCCTTTCTCGCCTATCGGCGAAAAACGCATGAAATTATTAAGTCCCGCCCCCTCTCCAGCCAATAACGGTAATTTTGAGCATCCCGTTCCAGGCGATCCGTCGCGAGAAGAGAACGCCTGGGAGCGAGGTTATGCTGGCTGGTCCGCCTACAGGCGTGGCGGTCTGGGATTACATTTATCGGGGAAATTGCGAGACCCAGTGGAAGTTTTGGAAATAAGGAAATCACAAAAATATTGGATTTTTTTCTGCTGCTCCAAGAGCCAGTAGGTCATTTGAAAGTCAGGTAGATATTTAAATGCCATGAGGTTTGTAAGGGCCTAGGTTTTGTACAAACACAAAGCAAATACTGATAACGGTATGGGTTAGAACAAAATTGGTCAACTGTGGCAGGACAAATAGGATATAATGCCATGTTTAAGCGAGAAATCAGATTAAACAATGGAACTACAAGTTTAGTTAAAATAGATTAGAACAAATATTTGCTAGCTGAAATATATTAATAAGGCAAAACATGTATTCTTGAGAGACCATAGATGACAGTTTGGTCCAATGTAAATAGGATTTATTGCAATATGACCTGAAGGGTCCTGTGAATTAAAGAATCTCAAGGATCTCTCACCAGGCCTATTTTTTTCACTTCACTTTTTTATGTTACATTGTATCTAAGAAGAAGCAAGGCAGTTAAAGCAGAAACTGGAGGGTGTGAGAATGGTTGGTGCATAGGCCTCAGTAAGAATAGCATGGGATAGCAGTATCAAGATTTAGACATTGTGGAAATTAGCTCATAGACCTTATTTCAAAAACACTATAGTGAAAATGAGGTGGACCGGAGACCAAATAGAATTACAAGATGGCATGACATCCTTTCCACTTTCCGAGCAATACAAATAATAGAGTAGTTAAGTCACCATCATCAAACTGGCCTCTGTTATGTAACGGAAAGGACAGCATCCAAGGAAAGTTCCTGCTTCAGAAAAACTGTGAACCAATAGCAATGTTTGTAAATACTCTGCAAGAATACATTTAATATCAAAGCAAAAGTTTGGAAGGAGTGTAGTTGAATAATGTCAGAGCTAATCAGGGCAGTGTTGAAGAAGATTGAATCTAAGCCCACTTTTTGACATATTATCAATTAATTACATATGATGATTAAATCGTATATTTGGCTGCCTAACATAGTTACTTCAAGTATATAATAACTATCAAAACAAAGTCATAAACAAAATAATTCGATCTTTATGATACAAAAACATTTTCTGTAACCATTTATATAAAACATATGAAGCTATACATAATAAATCGTTCCCTACCTATTTATGCAATATGAATAATAATGAGCGCAGGCAGGGCTTGATTAGATGAATCTGCCATATACACATTATAACAAAGCAGCGGTTCATGGGCACCTCAGCCTTAAACCAAGGCCATTTATCCTTCCACAGAAAAAAAAAAAGTAAAAGCAGCAAGGAAGACGCTATATATATTATAATGAATTAATAGGCTGGAGTGGCCATCCTGGATCTAATGGTCGCACTCCGGCCAGCAGGGCGGCGTTAGTGCGTTTCTTAACCCGGCTTGTTTAGTGGAGCGACGAAGACGGACGGTGAGCCAAGAAGAAAAGGGCTGCCCTCCCAGCTGACCACCAGCTCCCTCTTCCCGCTGCAGAAGGTCGAGTGACTCTAATGTCATTTGACAACAACAGGAAGGGGAATACTATTATACACTTTTGACATATATACTAAACGCTTGAGAAATGGAATAACACAAGTGTGTATGGTAATAACGGAACGCGGCCACAGGTCGTGGGAATCAGAATAGTTTATAAAGGCTAAGCTAGCCGCCGGTGGCTAGTGTCTCGGCTGATAAGGCGTAATGCACCGTGTCGGCTGATAGTCGGATCAGCAGTGATTGTGACAGCTAGGTAAGTGTGAGGTTGCTCTCTAACGAATGTCAACTGGTAAGCTAGAAAGGTACATCGAGGTTAAACAGGCGTCACTAGTGTGTATATATATATCCGTCTGACTGAGGAAGCCAACGCCGGTTGTTTGACAACACCTTGTTTTGGGCAGGTTCCCTAGACACGACTGGGGGTCTCCTGACTGGAACGAGGATAGGATACCTTCTAGAAGTCATTTTCCATGGCAGTCCCGGCTAGTTTACGTCGTTTACCCATGGGTGTGCGAACATTCAGTGAGTTTCTAGAGATCGCCACCCTGGGCTCCCACCAGTCATGCCGCACCGCGGGCTCAAGAGAGCGCCTCCGCCAGAACATCAGGTAAGCTCTCCGGGTTCTGTTGACATGGATCACACTGGGGATACTTGTAAATGCAAGGTATATTATTAGCTGTCCTGCGTCCCTTTGACAGCTGTCAAGTTCTATGTTTCCAGAACAACTTTTGCACTCTTTTTATACAGAGCGAATGTCACGTTACAGCTAAAACTCGAAAATACCAGCATATACTTTAACACCACACAGAGCTTCCATACCCTACTGGAGCTCAGTGTAAAAATCCAGCAAATGACTTTGTTTTGGACACCTGGAATGTAATTGTCATTGATGGTGGTGGGTGGTGTTGACAACAGTTTGTACTCTTTCTGGAATACAGCTTATTCTAGCTTTCCCCTGAACGTTTAGACATTTGTCCTCCTGTGGCATCCTAATGACCAGAACTCCCAGAGTGCTTTGCCTCAAAGACTCTGAAACGATGGCAGCTCTTCCTCAAAGCAGAGGCTTCATCAGCTTCACCAACAAACGGAAGGAGTACTCGGAGCGCAGAATACTTGGGTAATAACTAAGCCTTAGCTGACTAATTTCAGCAGTGTCCAGACGTTTTCCAGTGGAATTTGTGTGTTGAGTTATATGTGGTGTTTTTATTTTTTAACTGCCTCAGGTACTCCATGCTGGAGATGTACGAAGTGGTCTCCAATGTGGACGAGTACAAGCTCTTTGTGCCCTGGTGTACAAAGTCCCAGACCATCATGAAAAGAGCAGGCCACGCCAAAGCTCACCTTGAAGTGGGGTTCCCGCCAGTGGTAGAGAGATACACATCTATGATCACCAATGTCAGGCCCCATCTTGTTAAGGTAAGTGCCTTTTTGTTTTGTTTTGTTTTGGTTCAGGAAGAGGATGTAGGCTGTTGATTATGCTTTAGAAATGTTCCCATGTTTGGCTGGTCTTAGGCTGTGTGTACGGACGGAAAGCTGTTCAACCACCTGGAAACAATATGGCGCTTCAGTCCTGGCATCCCCGGCTACCCCCGCACCTGCACTGTAGACTTTTCAGTAAGTACCGGGCGCCGTTCTAGTCCTCATTTATTTTACTTAATTTTGCTTTTGTTTTCATTCAGCTTTTCAATATCTTTGACATCTCATGTCAGTAGCAGCCGTCTCGTGGCTCTGTGTCTTGAGTTGAACGTCGCCCTTGTTGTCTCCTCCCCAGATCTCCTTTGAGTTCCGCTCCCTCCTGCACTCCCAGCTGGCCACGGTGTTCTTCGACGAGGTCGTGAAGCAGAACGTTGCCGCCTTCGAGCGGCGCGCAGGCAAGCTCTTCGGCCCGGAGACGCGCATCCCACGGGAGCTGATGTTCCACGAGGTGCACCACACGTGAGGCTGCCCCCCCATCCGCCCTCCTCCAGCCTTACCAACACCAAACAAACCTTAGTCCCTCGACACACACACTCTCACTCAGATCTGCATGACGCCCTCCCACTGTTGTTGTCCTTCTCCACGAAGAACGAGCAGCAGAACGCTCCGATATCGCTCACAAAGAATGAGTCGACGCAACGCTCATTCCTGCACCAAACCCGGGCTCATCACATTATTTATTTTTAAATAGGCCAACTGAGTGTTATTTTCCACTTACCTCTACTGTAAGGTTCTTCTTTTGCAGGTAAAACCGTGCGCTGTTACAAACTTCTTCTACATAAATCCAGCATCCTCTCCCCCAGAATATCGCCTGTTACTTGATCCTTAAGTAATATACAAATGAATGGCAGTGAGTCAAATATTGGCATTCTTTGACAATATAATAACACACATGATATGTAATGTATTTGAAAGTTACACCCGTTGAGGCTGACTTGTTGCTATTCTGTTCACAATGTAGCTGGAAACAGCCAACAGCGGGGCCAGAATCTCACTCACTAGCAACCATCCTTTTTAAGTTGGGATCTAACTCTTCTGTTTAGATTTTAGCCTCCGCTTATCGCATTAGGGAATTTCATTGATATATATTATTTATGTTTAAAGCAGAGTTTTAATAAGATGATGTTATTGAGCTTGGATGTATGCCGACAGATATTGGGTTTTAATTTCATACGTTATTGATTTAACGCAGCAGTGTTTTATTAATTTCTAAATGAATTGTGCCATGCTTGTTGGAAGCTAGACATCTCGCTCTCCTCCATTGTGTGATCTGATAGTTTTTTGCAGAGGGTGATGGTACATTTTGACTTAAGTTAATTTAGGTTTCGTCTCACTTGTTTTGTTGTGATGCAGAGCTTTAACTTGAAGTTGATCGTTAAAGGTATTTAGTTTGAAAAAGGGGAATTTTCCTACACAATTGCAGAATGGCTTATCTTACGGCCCTGTACAGTGACATACCCATTAACTAAAACAAGGAAATTAATCAAATAAACTATCCTCCTTCCAATTATAGATGAGTGCAATATTAATATTTAAGCTATGCAAATTCTACCAGAAAATAGATTACATAATCAAGTTATATTTTAGGTGAATTCACTACATTCAACTACTACAATATCTAAAATTGTCTGTAATACACCTCAATAATATGATCTCTTACTCTCAACTGAGTTTAAGTGTATTAAAGGACCATCAACATAAACACCCACTGTACTCTGACTATTTCTCTCCTCAGGAAGTTTCCCGGTCGTAGAATAGTATATAGCAGCCCTGTTCTTTAAACAATTTCTGTTCATATCTGCATCATGGCTGTTACATGAAAAGACACGGGGGTATAGTAGTTATGGCACACTAGATGGCTTATTACATACCTCCTAAATGTGGATACACAAATGTTCTTCAGTTTACCTTTTACTTAAGATACAAATAGTCATACCTTTAAACCCTAAAAGTAGGCGAGACAGTTGAAGCTTATACAGCACCTTATTGTTTGAATCACCCCCATCCCCAACCCCTCTCCCTCAGTCAGAAAGTGTGAATTATCAATCTTTGGCTCTAATATTTCACTTGAGAGCCTACATGTACATTTGTGAATACTCTGCATTTCAGTTGTATTTAAGTTAAAAATATTCTGAAAATAAAGTTTATGAAGTTAATATTGCATCAAATTATTTTTGGTTTCTGTGCACCACGTTGATGCGGGCAAAGTATTGTGTGTGTGTGCGCGCGCAGGCAGTTAAAGATGTAATTATTTCCTATGCACCCTCAGGCATGCTAGATATGTTACGTGCACGTCAGCATCACATGCGTTGCCCAGTGTGAGAGCTCCCCATGTTGGCACTGACAAAAGCTCTGTGGGACAGAGGCGTCTCCAAGGGGAGCGGGAAACCGGAGAGGGGAGATGGTATTTGGAACAGTTATTAATAACGGCACCAGGGATAGGTGCCCATTTGGAACGTCTGCGCACTTGAGGTTGCCCATCTTTCAACACAAGACCGTCTTCACCATTCTACTGGAGACGCATGGAAGGCAGAGGATGATGTTGATATTTAAATATGGGACTGGGCATTAAAAACGTGTTCCCCCTGCAATTTATCAATAGTAAAATGAGTTTGGTTGACTTTGTTTGTTTGTTGAATGTGTTTTCCACTCCTACATTTCCTAATTCAGATCAAGGCGGTTTGTTTTGAAAAACCAAAAACAACTTCAAGGTCTTTGTTAATAAAAACTTTTATTGTTTTTTCTATTTTTGTTAGGTTTTCGGATATTTGTTCAGTCAGGGCAGCTCTTGCCCATCTGACCTATCCCAGTTTGTTCCTGTTGTGATTCTTTCCTCAGTGAATACATCCCAGCTACCGCACACAACCGTTACACTCTCTACGATCAAAATAACATCCTCATACACTAAGCATATGGAAGAGAACAAAATCAGAAACTGAGCAAGGGGAGGAAGCCATAGAAATTAAAAATTCTGCAAGTGAATGAGCAACATGTACAGACTATTAAGCCGTTACTACACACAAAATGGAGTGTCTACAAACGATAGAAACTGAACAGACCTCAGACAAAAGAGCAAGCTTGAAACATTCAAAACTAACACCTGCACCAGCTAAGCCCATACAACTAGGCAAAAATCACTTATATACACAGGTTAGACACAGTGAATTTTAGATCAACGGGAGAATTTTCGGAAAGCAGAGGTCACACTTTCAGCGACGAGTGAGATTGGAACACAAGGTTGTTCTTCTACTTGGTAATTGTGGTTATAGGAGCAACATGTTTGACGTAGAGCTCATACATTCAAGCTATACATTTATATATATATATATACCTATGTACATAGTGTATAAATAAAACCACATTGCAAGCCCACAGACTATCGTTTTATACATATTTAACACCCAAAATAAAACTCCATACAAAAGGACACTTAATCAATCTGGGGAGTCTACTGCTATAAATGAGGGATTCCAAACTAGCAAGTGCTCATTTTGGAGTAGTTGGCCTGGGATAACGTTACAATCATACACCTGCAAAGAGAAAAGACGGACCCACCCACCCCACATGTATTCAAGCTTGCTCTTAAGCATCAACCATAAGCACATTAAAAACACCTCTACTGTAATATCTAATGTCACTGTTTCTGTACACCATCAGGTTTCTTTGGTACTCTGTACTGCTCTTCAGAGCAACCACCAAGCACAAAGCCCATTGTAAAATGAAGACAAGATCTAGTTATTTTGATCATAGAGGTGAAAGTGGTCATAAGAACACACTAGTTCAGAGAGAAAGGGGATACCAAGAGCTTTTTACTAATTGTGTTTTATATCTGGATAAATCTAAAGGTTTCATTACGCATGGATTTACTCTATGGTTTGGGAAGGGCCTTTAACCTCAACTGGAGTGTTCATATTGGGAGTGAGGTCTACCAATAGCCTGGGCAGAAGGACCTTTGGGGAGATTGCATAGAAGACAAAGAATGTGTTTCTGCAAGGGGCACTTTCTTTTTGATCATAATTTTTACATTTTCTGCAAACAAATCAAAAAGCGTTTCAACCCATTAAGTTCCAATCAATGCCTCAGTCATCTTCGATTTGGAGTCAAATTCAAATGCCATGCTTGGGGTCAATTGTAAGCAATCCCAGCAGCCGTGTGATGGTACGCACATGAGCCCATAATGAAAATGGTGCATTTTCTTCAAATTTTCCAAATGAGAAAGTATGTTGAGCAAACTCGACTGACTTCTACACCAAAGTGCATGACAATTTGAATTTACCTCATGTGTGAAAGGACCTTTACAGTTCACCGCCTCTTTGAATCCCTTTCCCCTTGGTGGTGAGAAGGACAGCAGTAAACTTATTTTACATTTAATATACTTTTCCTCTCCCTTACAACCGCCACCCCCCACCCTCTCCTCCCCTCCATCTCAGCGGGTGCGATCAGCCCGACTTGGTCCCCACCAGACTCATGAGTCCCTCTGTGCTCATGGACTTGGGGCGCTCCAGGGGGAAGCCCAGCGCTCGGCTCCACACCAGCTGGGCCAGCACGCCCAGGGCGCGGGACACGCCAAACAGCACTGTGTAGTAATTCATCTCCGTCATGCCGTAGTACTGCAAACGAGAAAGAGGCACATGGTTCAGGGGGAGCAGAAACGGGGCCGCTGCAAATGATTCTCACGTGTCCATTCTGAAAATGCATTTTGCTACACATTACATCACTACGTGGACTTTTATTAAATCTCCCCCTACCGTGAATGTCGATAACTCAAAATATCATTACCTGCAGGAGCACCCCACTATGGGCGTCCACATTAGGCCATGGGTTCTTGGCCTTGCCCTGCTCCAGCAGCACGTTGGGAACAATCTTGTAGAGCTGGGCCACCATCTTGAACAGGGGGTCATTGGGCAGGTGTTTCAGGGCAAACTCCTGCTGGCAGGTATAACGTGGGTCGGTCTTCCTCAGCACAGCGTGGCCATAGCCAGGCACCACCTGTAGCACAGAGAGAGGGGGGAATATTTGAAATGGTGTCAAGATGCCACAAATTACCCTTGTTCAAAGCTCAACTGAGAGGGCTAAGGTGCGTTTATAGTGGACTTTACCCTGCCAGACTTGAGTGTGTTCCAGATGTAGTCTCTCATTCTCTCATCGGACACCTCTCCACCCAGCTCTTTCTGCAGCGCAGTCAGCCACACCAGCACCTCCTGATGGACAGAAGAGACAATACACAGAGCACTGTCAAATAAAATGAGATATAGACAACGTTATGGTGGTCTAGTGCTTGTGCAGGAATACAGGGGAACATTTACAATACAATCAGTGAGAGTTGAATATGCAGAGGCATGATTGTACAGGCGTCTTAATACCATCATCGACAATGCTTTTACTTTGAAATTATTCAGTGTCATTAGTTTGATTTAGGGGTGAAAAGTACCATTTAACCAAGTACTCACCTTGGGGTACTAACCGATACCTGTGTACTGATGTAGTAAAATTGAAGCCGTTAAATATAATTACAGAAAATGGAAGCCACAAAAAAATACAAAAAATACTAAAGGATAACTTCATCGACCTGGACCCTATCTCACCATCATTTTGGGTGTAAGAGACTAATGCACACAATGTTATTAATGGGTCCAGTATTGAGCTAAAGTGCTTCATCAATGACAGCCCCTAAGGAGTGCAATGTAACCTTTTAAGGCAATAGCACTACGTCAATGTAAATCATCTAAATGCACTTGTTTTTGCCAATGACAGGCTCAGATGGTTATTCTAGGAGGACCTTTGGCTTGATCCGTCTGTGTTTCATTGTGTCTTATCAAGCGTCGCTACAGGTGAAGTCTTGCTCTGTAATGTCGTGAAAGACTACGTTGGAACCTTGGGTGAGAGTTGGGAAGAGGAGTGAAGTTGTTGGAGACGCCTACAGAAAGCAGAGCTGGGTGTGAACGATTTGGGTGAGGCAGGGTAACGAGACTACAGATAACAACAGGGACATTTCCTACTTTCCAACTCAACTCTCAAGGGCAAGGTAAAGAAGTAAGTTGTATTTATCCATAGGGATCCTTTCCCTTATGTCAATAACTGTATTAGAAATGCCATCACAGATATGTTTGCGGGAGTTGTTGAACTTGACAGCCAAACAAGCCATACAGAACCGAAACATAATGCCTCCTGCTGCCATGACGTATGGGTACATGAGCAAATAGGGTTTTTACAACTGCATTTGCTTCTGAAACAGAACCCAGATCATTTGTCAATCAGTTTCTGATTCGCAGTTAAAAATCGTAAAGGTCAATCATGATGCATTTGGAAGGCGGAAACTTAATTTGAGAAACGGCAATAAGTAATGTTCAAAATCTTGCCCGATACATATAGATCAATTTGGGTCCTGCCAACCGATTCAAATGGGTGAATAGTAACATCCATATGCAACAGTGTTCTTACTAAATATTCCATCGAAAGGACAAGAAGGACAAACCTGGTTGGCCAGGCCGTGCAGAGGTCCCGCCAGGCCGTTCATGGCTGCGCTGAAGGACAGGTAGGGGTCAGACAGAGCACTGCCCACCAAGTGGCTGGTGTGGGCACTGACATTGCCTCCCTCGTGGTCACTGGTGGAGGAAAGGAGGGCAGAAAGCAGGGCATAAGAAAACAATCAAGACAATCCTTTTAAAACCGACCGACAATCTGATCTCATGAGCAGGGGATCCCATTGGGCTTAAAAAGCACGTATAATTAGGGCCACTAGGGGGCAGAATATGATCACCGCCCCCACAATCCTATCCATTGACTCACTCAAGGGGAAAGGGTCTGCCCGTTTTTGGTATTTTGTAAGAAGAGGGTGCAGCAATACATTCAGACTCAAAAATGAAATAAATAGGTGATGATTCCGGTCTGGCGCTAAAAAATATTTCATATAGCCTTAGGAAACAAAAAGGCATTACACCCCTGCTGTATTTCCCCATAATGGTATACTGCTTTGAGCTTGAGTAGGGAAAAAGCCAAGACCCACCAAGCGGGCGTTCCTTGTTGCTACACGCCGTACCTGTGAATGGTGAGGTACAGCCTCATCAGCTCAGTGAACTGGGCGTCGCTGTAGCCGAGCATGTTGGTGAAGTTGTGGGACCAGTCCAGGTTGGAGTCGATGGCTCCGATGCTGCTGCCCTCGCGGTACAAGTTGCGGTAGATCTTGGCTGCGACGCAGGGCAGCTTGGCAATCAGGTCCATGGAGTCCTCATAGACAAACTAGCGCAGGGGAAGGAGACCACGTCAGGTCACAACTAATCAGAACCATGATGATCCCTGTGAGGTTTGTAGAACATAAAAGTCCCCCCCCCCCCGCCAGAGGACCTAGACATCCAAGGGACTAGAGGGGAGTGCATGTGCTAAAGTGGCCCTCACCTCCCAGTACTTGGACTTGTGGACCCCCTCGGAGTAGGCCCGTGCAAAGCCACTCTCGCTGTTGAGCGCTGTGATGGCTGCGCTGAACTGAGACATGGGGTGCAGGTTGGTGGGGAAGTTGTCCAACATGGTGACCACATGCGAGGGGAGAGCAGCTCTTTTCGCCCATTCTTTGGACAGCCAGCTGACCTAAAGGACAAAAACCCAGAACAAAGCAGGCATCTTCAAAATCTGGCATTACGGCAAACCCGCACAACTTGCTGTATGCTGGCCTTTACTTGAAACAGCAGGATCTTATCACAGAACACTCTCAAGAGAAGACACTCCAACAGAATAACAGCCATCACATCACCGTCTGTAAACATGTTTTGCCATCTCAGCATATTCTGAACAGAGCCTTTTGTGGTGTGCGTCTCTAAAATACGGTTGTGTCCGTCATCCGTATGCTCACCTGTTCTTCGGTGGGCACCTGTCCTGTGATGAGCAGCCAGAAGAGACCTTCAGGCAGTGGCTCCTGCCCTCCTGGCGCCTTGGGCAGCAGACCCTGACACTCTGGAATGCTGTAGCCACGGAACCGGATTCCCTGAACAAGTGAGAGAGCAAGGGTGAAGAATTTGGGGTTGCTACCTTGATGGAAGCTAAACTCGGCAGAGATGGGCCTATACAGCAGAGGTATCATAAAGACACACAAAATATTTTTCGTTATGGTTGCCCTTTAGCATACACACCTCATCTGGATCCAGCACAGACGTCTCATACACCAGCCCCTTCATTCCCCTCATACCGCCATACACCTGTATGTTCACAAGAGAGACATTGACAAGTTAAAGGTGACCTCTACTAAAACATGAATCGTCAAACTTTTTTATTGTCCACCTGACTTTACAATGTTTTTTACAGTTGGTCAAGGTGTCAAGATAACAATTAATAACCAAGATCTTTTATCTTCTGATCAAAGTACATTGTTATTATTGAAGTGTTAATTTTCACCAAGTATTAACTTGATTCAACCTGGACCCTATCAACTTGAGAATTATTTACAATGTAGTAACCAAATCTAGATATAACATGCAAAACCTGTACAGATATTAGCAACATTTCAAATAAAATGGCTGCGTTGGTGAAAGTATATGGAATCTATATAGGTTTGCTGTAGCCAATGACAGGTCAGCCCTTCTGTGACTCAGCTAAAAAAAAATGTCCTCTGTAACATGCCCTCTGCTCACACTGCCCTACCAAGTGAACATAAGGTCATTAGCCAACGCTCAAACGACAGCAAGGGGAAGAGTATTCAAAGGGTATCTTATGTTTAAAAGCATACATGTGTATGCATCTTGCAATCTTTGCATTACAAATGAAAAGTTTTTGAATCTCAGCATTGCATATCAGAAATGACTCACCATATCAACAGTGATTTGGCCAATGTTGGTTTTTCCGTATTGCTGTTTGAAGTTCTTGATCCGGGTCTGTTCTTTGGGGATAAGGTCTGCCATAACATCCTTCAGATTCTGCAAAAAAATTAACTGGTTAATTAAATGAACCTCAACTGCCAAAGTTAAACTCTGCTTAGGATCTAGTTACTGACATTGCTTGATTTAGTGTTGGAACCGAATCGAGAGGCATAACGACAGTGAAAACAATTCTCTTTTCTCAATCCTTCAAAACATGCAGTCTATAAGACTATGGAGCTGAAAGATAAGGATTACTTACAGTTGTTGCGCTGGCATGTCTGGCAGCCACCAGGGCAGATGTGGCATTCTGGTGAACAAGAAATCAAGGCATTTATGAGGCAGGTCACTTTACATCCGTCCATAGCGTTGCACACGTTTGCCATACTTAAATCAATTAGAAACTCAAACGAGGGACAACTTTTACTGGTGCTTCTTTGTGCAATGGAAGCTAACCATCTGGCATTGACTCGGCCGATAAGCAAGCAGCTAGTGTTTTAAACCTAGCTTGCAACCAAGCCATTACGTTTGGCATCTTCAACTCAACATCAGAGGGTGGTGCATACAATACTGCACACCATGTTTGGATTAGGGGAGGTGCCGCGAAAGTGTAGCTTTCTAGATTTGAATTTTGCCACAACTTGTCAACAAAATGCACATATCGGGTATGGCGGTTCAGTTAGAAACAGTGCATTAGCTTCTATCGTAAAAATGTTCTGAGCCAATTATATCTTCTTACATCAGAGGGGATGGTAGTAGATATAGGTTCTGTAGATAAGTAGGATTAAAACGGCTATCGGCTAGTGTAGCGATGACATTAGCTTCAGTAACCAAATAGTGATCTTGCTGCGATGGTAGGTAGCAGTCACTGAAACGGGACTCCCTGGTAGGACTGTCTAAAGGAAGGGAGGGCTAAGGGGGCTTGAGGACAGCTGGCTAGTGTCCAAGAGCAACCCAGGCGTGCTTCACTAACGTAGTGAACTATGGTCCTGGCGGTTCCCCCCAAAGACCAAAAGACATGAGCTCATTTCACCGCAGTTACACATTGTCCAGACAGCAGAGATTATGTAACCCAACCACACGCTTGTGGATCTCTTGGTACTAGTAACTCCTATCTTCTACCTGCCCTAATGGAAGGGATGGGATTATTATTTTCTCAGCAGGATAGAGGCTTTCCTCTGCATTGTTATTGCTGAATTGTAATTACAGAGCTTAATTCAAAAACGTTAATTAATATATGATGGAAACACACTAATTAAGCATATTATGACATGACATGCATCGTTGTCCACTTTTCAAACACAAAACAAATATTATCCTATTTAAAAGCTATTATATGACCCCTATTTAACTGCAGACTGTAAGGAAGCTTTAAGCAAACATTCCTGCTAATAACAGTGATGAGGTTATGATGACCCTGAAAGAGCTGCACAGCTTCCAGTGTATAGTTAAATGGTCCAATATTGAGCTTAAGTTTAATGACTAGCCCTGGACAGGACCAATGAGAGGACACTGTATTCTGCAGCTAAATGAGTCTCATAGTCGTAATGTGAAAGAGTTCTATGGAAATCGGACACTTTATTAGGGCAGTAGATGGACACATTGTCTGTCGTAACCAATAAGAGCTACTACTGTTGAAAGCAGAACAATATCACTAACATACGAGCCACCAGTTTATGTAATTCTACATAATATGAAAATGTATGTATTTGTATACATACGTATAAACTTCAATTTGTTTGTTTTTTAATATAAATTGGTGTAGTTAGTCTACCTTGTTTTAACTAATGTCTAATTTGAGATAATCCACTCGCCCACAGTTTAATTTAAGTAACCAAACAACGTAAACGATGACGTGAAGGTCAAATGAGTTGAAAAGAGATGCAGGAGTAAAGCCTGTTCTAAATAATGGGACTTCAGTGCTCACAATAGGTCACTGAGCTACAATAATGCTCCCCTTAGAGCGAAATGAAGAGGTGAACCGGTTAGTTAGACGGGGGGTTAACCAGCCAACACGTCGGGGCTCACAAAGCCAGGCCGGGCTGCGCTGCTCCGGTCAAGTGTCACTAGAAATAAGGTTATACATTTTAATTCCCCGCTTTACAAACCGGAAACCCCGTGTAAATCTCCGTAATACATTATATTTGAAACGTTCATCGATGTGTGAGTTGACTTTTACGATGTGCTTGAAGGGCCGGCACCTCACTTTGAGTAACACTCGCTAGCTTGTCGTTAGCTCTATCGCTAGCCCGTTCACGTTCCCTTGAAAGCTAACCTCCACGGGTTTAGGTTGGACATAAAATATTTCTTACCTTTGAATTGAGAAGCTTAGGTGCTATCCGGCTGATGGTTAGAAAAGACATTATGTTTGATAGTGTCTGGATCCAAACTAAGACTTTTGAGGTAATAGAGCCACTATCAGTGCACCGCGGAGCTGGTTGAAGGTGCCCCTCCAGAAAGCAGAAGGTTGAAGAGGGATCCGGGCCCGCAAGTAGACGTCAAGCTAATTGGAGGAAAGGTTCTACGTCACAATAGCGTAATACATTTTCATTGGTCAGATGACCGCATGGTGTATTTCTATTGGTCAGCTCTCACTCGGCTCTCTGCGATAGTTCATCGTGTAAAGGGTGTGTTCAAGAAATAGAAGAACAAGTTTTATTATTACTCACTTTATGATTCATATGGTCCGACTCCGCATTTCCGTCATGGGGGGAACACCTGAGAAGGATTACATATTGAAAAAGTGTTTTGCATTTCACCAACATAGTTTATCTATGGTTTTTTTTGTATATGCAAAGACAATGAGTTACATACATGTATAAATAGATATAATGGACAGGTGTATTATATATGTTGAACGAATTATTTCAAAATCAACCCCTTTAAAAAAACTAGTTGTAAGAATAGCATAAATATACCTTGGCTAGGTCACTTATATGTAATACTAAACAGGTCTGTCGCAAGAACATCACCCAACTTATAATGGGTATATGTGTTTATTGAAATGAGACAAAATAAACGATAATGTCCAATTTACCTAAACTGAACTCCACTCTACACAACTGTATTTTAAACGTTGTACTCAACCAAAGCATTATGAACAAGTGATGAAAGCCATGCACTATGCACAACTGGCCTGAACTAATACTTTTGGTCCATTTCAAGTTATGAAAAAGCCAATACACAACTGCATTAAAATAGCCTCTGTGTATAAGTTGCACACGTACATCTGGGCGCAAAACACTGCGCTTTAGAACTGCTCTTCTTGATCTTGAAGTCAATTTCAAGTAGTTTATTGTCAGAAATTATTACAACTAGACACCAGGAACTACTTGCTAGGGCATAGAATACAAGGAAGATAAAACATGCTAGAGAGAAAGAATATATAAAAATATACTATAAATATTAGCAGCCTATAAATAAATGAGTAAATTAGTACATGGTTATAATATAATTAAAACAAATTCTATACAAAATCCCAATTGTAACTATGTGCACATCCTGCTATTTGCAAAAGTCAAAGTTACACGCAATTATGAGGTTGAAAATGAATTATAATATATTATTATGGGTGATAAGGTCATAAATTAAGAATGTAATGATGAGTTTTTACATGTGAATGTAAGAAATCACAGGCTGTTGAGGATCCTGATGGCTGATCGGATAGAAACCCTACTTCAGTCTGCAGGTGAGAGCAGATGCTCTGGTCTCGCCGGCCAGACGGCAGCAGAGTGAAAGTTAATGTGCTGGTGGGGGTCCTTCATAATCCTGAGAGCTTTCCTGAGATAAAGTGTGTGGGAGGTGTCCTGCAGGCCTGGGAGCTCTCTGCCAATGATCTGCTCTGCAGTCCTGACAGCCCGGAAACCCGGTACCACCTGACGGCCCGTGGCTGGGCAGCTCTCGTACCATATATAGGGTCAGCTTATCTTCTGAGTCTGGTGTGTGTCATTCCACGTCCACCCTTGAAGCATTTTGACATTTTAGGAAACGCTTAACCATCATGGACTCGGAGTATAAAAAATACAAGCAGTCTGAACTAGCTATCAAATTTAAAACCCATCCTAACTAGGCGCAACCTTGACACGTGTCCGGCATGTTCCTGAACGGCATATGCCGACCAGGTGGAACGGCATATGTCAGTGGTCGGGGTGGCACATGCCACAGGCCAATAAACGATCTTTGCGTCTCTCGAACCGTCTGGGACTGACTCCTAATCTTGGGGTACCTCTTCCCGGCATTCCTGTACAGAGAACCAAAGTCCAATTGGACCAACAACAACTGGTTGAGTGTAATTGAGTATTGATAAGATAGTAATGATAGCAAAAACCAAAATAATCCAAAACATCAAAGACGTAAAACAAGATCTTCATATTTATTCCCAAAGTATGTTTCAAAAGATGTACCAGGTGTACCAGGAGACACAACGACATGCAGTGCACCAGTATTAACAGTGGAGTGGGTTGATTGACTACTCCATGACATTGTAGAATGCACCTTGATAAAATATCATATAACATTTTGCAAATTGTACAAAATAGTTCACATGTAATGGGACCGTTTATAGCAAAGTAGTTATATTTCGGACATTGTTAAGATGGCTGCAAACCCATATTAAAAGCTCTCAGTAACCAAGCAATATTGGTTCATAAGTTCAATGGCAACTTATGGCAGTATTGCCAGATCTGGCAAGAAAAGCAGGCAACAGTAACTCAATAAGTGCACAAAAACAAACTAATTTAGTTATTTGCCCCCAGCATGCAATCCAGGTGATGAATTGTTATGGTTAGAAAATAAGATAATGTTATGCTTGGTACCACTAATTTTACCTTGAAAGTTTTTTTTTTCTTTTATGATCTGGCTACACTGTCTGAGCAGTTGACACACTTACCCACGTATTGATAATTAAATAACATCCTAGTTCCTTACAACTATTGAACCACTCTAGAAGGAGCATTATCATTCTTCATTCATCACATGGATGCAATATGTAACAACAATGACAGTCTGTGAAGGGATCCATTGGCACAATCACTTTGCTTGCTGTAGCTGCAATTTTTTTTCCCTTGCATACTCAACCCAGTCGGAAGTTTGAAACAAAGAAAAATGTCATTGTAAACTACTCCACATCATGCAGCCATCATGACATGCACGCCTTTGATTATTCGTAAACATTCTGTCAAATGAAATAAAAAAAATACATACAGATCCCTCATGGCCTATGGAGGCTTATGTAGACACACAAGGCCTGTGACAGACACCAATACAAACACCCGTGTGGAGGAAAGTTCAAGACGGTGAACTGAAGAGTTTGGTCCCCACTCCTGTGCTTCTGTGGCTGGTAGGCCAAACCGATCGAGTACCTCATAGACACGTAAAGTCTCAAACATTGTTCTTTTGGCTCAATTATCGTCCTCCTCCTCTGGCTCCTCCACAGGGGCCAGGAGGAGCCCCTGCCTCATGCAGCCCTGGACGTAGTTCACCAGAGTCCTCTGGAAGTGCTGGATGCTGCGCGGGTCCCGGAGCTCGTGGCCCTCGTCAGGGTACATCTGCAGGGAGTAGTTGGCCTCCGCCTTCACCAGACGGCTGACCAGCTCCGCGCTGTGCTGGAAGTGGACGCTCGCTACGGTACCGTGAAACACGCACGCACGCACGCACGCACGCACGCACGCACGCACACACACACGCGCACACACACACACACACACACACACACACACACACACACACACACACACACACACATACGGAAATAACATTAAGTTAGAAAACTGTCAAAACTAATAAAATAAAATAATTGTGTAGCTACAGGATCTCACCATCTGCCGTTCCATGCAGAATTAGGAGATTCTCGTCTTTGAGTTTATGAACCTCCTCCAGCAGAGATGCAGACTGTAGGACGGCAGACCAATAACAATGAATCTCATTATACAAAGACAATTATTGTGATCATTGTCATATTATTCATGCTGTCATTTTTTATTATTTCATTACACTTTTAAGCAATATTTCTCACCAAATATGTGTGCTCCTCCTTGGCTGGAAGGCCTAAATATCGCTCAGAGAACGCAGAACCTGTATGTGATGGAACGAATCATGTTCAAATGATGATTGCATAATTTAAGCTTCATGGGTTTATAATTTATGACTTCATAGTTCTAACTCACTATAAAGTCTGAAGTCGGTAATGGGAGCCGCGGCAGCCGCACATTGAAACAGCCGGTCCGTTGCACCTAACATCTTTAGAGCTAAATAACCACCAAACGCCTATGAGAAAGTATATGAAACGCACATGAACACAATGCTCTAAGTGGGTCAAACGACACGCACATCCAGTGGTGCTTTCCAAATCAGTAGAGGTGTGCCAGCCATTACACCATTACGTTAACCATTCCCCACACTATGAAAAAGCATTGCCACCTTGCCGTAAAGGGCCATTCTCCGATCGTCGATGTAAGGCAGTTGCATCAACCATCTGTGGGAATGGGCCATAAAAGTACATTCATGATCATTAAACACATCAATGCATATTACTTTAAAATCACCTCACTGGCATAATGTAAAATAAACCAAATAAATGAAAGAGGCCGTATACTGACTCCACGACCCCCAGGTAATCCTTCACTCTGAGGGAGCTGAGCTTGTGGGGGTCCACCGAGGAGGCCCGCTGCCCGCTGCGGCCGTCCACCCACGCCAGGGCCACGCCGTGGGAGCTGGACAGCACCTGGGGCCAGCCCAGGCTGAACTCCTCCGTCACCGACTGGCTTCCCGGAACTCCATCTCTGAGCCACCAGAGAGGATCAGGATTAGCCACTCGAGCTAACACACTCTAACACACACACACACACAGGTGTGGAGCTGGACGGAATGAACAGCACCGCAGGTGGTCTGCGACAAAGCTGTTGTGATGTCTGCACGACACACACATCTATCCGTATATATGTACAATGTATGACATGTGAATAAGCGAATGAGTGTGTTTTATTAAATGATACATTACATTTCTATTACATTTGAATAGCCCTTAATCACAGGTAAAGTTTCAATGGGATTAACAGGCCATATATTTATGTCACCCCCCTGACCCTAGCCCCCGAGAGGGCAAGAAAAAGCTCCCTTATATATATCTGTAGAAAAATAGATGAAAGTTAAATATGGATAGACATATTGAATATACATAGAAAGAACGATATATAGATAGAACCATAGATTCATAGAATCTTGGATCGATACATAGATAGAGGTATAGCAATAGGTATTCATGCTGTCTGTCTTCATGAAGAATACCTATGAGTCTAAGTAACTCTAATGCTGCATATGCAGCCTGCTGGCTCAAGGTGACGCTGCATGCTGCCAGACATGTGATCTGCTGTAACCGAAGCCCGGGGACTCTTACACGATGAGGAGGAGCGGGTGCAGGTTCAACTCGTAACCCCGAGGTACAGACAGCTTTAGGTGCAGATCTAAACAAAGCATACAGAGACACGGTGAGCATCTTCGGCATGTAGATCCGTAGCAATGAATGTATAGATATATATAGAACTATATATATATATATATATATATATATATGCAGAACTATAGATCTATAGAATTATGTAACTATATAGAACTATGAACTATATAGAACTATGGAACTATATATATATATAGAACTATATATATGTATATAAATATCTATAGATATTGTATATATATGAATACAATTAATCCTGGATAATGAGCAGATATTAAATGCAGATATGAAGGAACCCTCCGCTGACGGTCTCACCGTGGCTGTCTGTGGAGAGCGTCCTGAACTTGGTCTCTGGGAGCTGCTTGTCCTCCAGGGCTTCAGCCAGAGGGCCGTTGTCCTCCAGCACCTCGTACCCTGGGGAGGAGGGTCCATGGGGGGGGGGGGGGGGGGGGGGGGGGTCATATACAGGAGAGCTGTGTGTACAGTACACTACTACACACGTGTTGAATCCAAAACATCACCATGGTGAGTGAGCAGGTGAGCAGGTCCGTGACACGAGACCAAAGCATTACCACAGAGACCAGAGCACAGAGCCATTACCTCTGCAGGCCCTGGAGCTACAGAGACCAGAGCACAGAGCCATAACCTCTGCAAGGCCTGGAGCTACAGAGACCAGAGCACAGAGCCATAACCTCTACATGGCCTGGAGCTACAGAGACCAGAGCACAGAGCCATAACCTCTACATGGCCTGGAGCTTGTCCCAGAATACACGCAAAATTAAAAGAGAGGAAAATGAGTGTATCAGTGGCAATAATCCAGTCCCAGAAGCTCCTTAAGAAGTCACTTTCAGCACCTCTTAACGTTGGTTATCTAACTAATTAGTGGAGTCTTTGTCTGTCTGTCTGTCTGTCTGTCTGTCTGTCTGTCTGTCTGTCTGTCTGTCTGTCTGTCTGTCTGTCTGTCTGTCTGTCTGTCTGTCTGTCTGTCTGTCTGACTACCGTTTATCTGATCCTCTTCCTACTTGGGGGTTGCATTGCTGAGGACCCAAAGAGGTGCAGCGTCCAGACTGACCTTGTTTGGATAAGCGGTTTTTGAGATAGCTGCAAGCAGCAGCGCAATCAGCCCATCCTGAGCAGGCACGTTTTCACTGGGCACTGCATTAGTATAGCTAATGCGGTTACGTTGTAGTGGCCTGATAGGAGCTAAAGTCTTTTTTTGTATTGTGTGAATGACATGCAGCAGCTATTACACAGAGCTGAAGATAGAGGGCAATGTTTCCCAAGGAAAACATCAGGATGAATTGTTGTTGTGCAGTCTGGATATTGTGTGTGTGTGTGTGTGTGTGTGTGTGTGTGTGTGCGTGTGCTTCTGCGTGTATGTGTGTGTGTGTGTGTGTATGTGTGTGTGTGTGTGTGCGTGTGTTTCTGTGTGTATGTGTGTGTGTGTGTGTGTGTGTATGTGTGTGTGTGTGTGTGTGTGTGTGTGTGTGTGTGTGTGTGTGTGTGTGTGTGTGTGTGTGTGTGTGTGTGTATATGTTTGTGTGTGTGTCAGCCTCCGACATTCCCCCCTCTGACCACACCGCCCTCTCCGGCTGCCCTGAGCGGTGGTGGAGGGGCTGGGCGGAGGCGTTGGACACGGTGGTCTAGGACTGGAGCAGAGCTTCATCATTATGAGAGCCAGGCAGCGGTAGCACTCACTAGAGGGCTCCGTCGTGCTGTGCAGCGTCACTTGAGGGATTCCGGGGCCTGGTGAATTATACAAACAATGAGATTAAACAGGAACCTGGTCTATTTGAGCAGTAAGCAACTTTCACTCCAGCTATTCCATATCTTCCGGCAGAGGGTATATTTGCTGGTTTGGTGTGCTTGCGTAGGTTGTTCACATAATGTTTGCTTATAGCCGTGCTTGTTTGTTTGTGTGCCGTCGGTGGGCCTTGTTTACCGAGGCAATAGAGAATGAAGTTGGTCTGATTGTGGCTGAAGTCTGCTTTGAAGAAACTGCATTCCTCTTTCAGATCACAGGAGAGACACTGGCGCTGAAAGACTCCGTTCAGGTCCACGCTGAAAGAGAAGACCAGGGATGGTGAAGCGAGGGGCGGCATGAGGCGATAACCCATTTCACAGAGGTGTCGTCGTACGACAAACAAAGGCGTCGCTCAACACACTAGTAATGGGCGTGTTACATCGTGTACCAGGGCATGGGTTGTAGACCTATCTGCACTGGCTTGCTCTGCTCGGTACATCAAAGTAGCAGACCCGTAATTAATGAGATGAGCACCAGCGTTTCTCTACGAAGAGGATCTATTGGACATACTCCATGACAAGGTCTATCTGTTCCCCGTCGCATCTCTACCTGGAATAATAGAATAGACAGGGGACCGATTCCTCAGAGTGTGTATGGATGATGGCTGGTTTAAGCAGCCTCACCTGGCCCGGGTCAGACTGATTGGACTCTCTGGCTGGGTGCACAGGTTAAACCAGCCATCCCCACACACACACATTGTTACACTCCACCTAGGAGGCTGCCACCCTCCCCCTAGGATACTTTTACTGGGCTCCTCCAGACAAGGACAGATGATGGTGATGTTGAAAAAAGGTTTATTGTAGAAATTGATCTCCAATGATAAGTATAAGCATTAGCCTGCCTGCATGACATCCAGTCACTCATTACGCCTCTGTTACACCTCCTAACAGCCCTCTGAGATGAACCTCGTTTACTTAGCAGACTTCAAGTTGATCCCAAAAAATATAAACTCCTGTTTATATACCCCGCTATACCCGGCTCAGCTCATCCAGGGAAATACTTCAAGAGGGCTTTGTGAAGGCCAGAAAGGAGAGTGGACCCCCCCTTCATGCGCTCTACATTTTAAGGCTAACTAATTAAGGTCAATGTTAAACATTACTTGCCGTATGAATGTAATTACTATATGCTTAAAGGAAGCCGTTTTCTTGCCCATATAAAGGAAATAACTGTGGAAGAATCACAGTCAATAAAGGCCTACATTCCGAGGGACACTCATTTACACAGTCTAAACTCCTGAGATGAACCCTGGCTACTACAAGTTGAGCCCTAAAAGCTGTAAACCTCCCTGTAACTGGCTCACCCCATCCTGAGAGTAAGAGACGTGGAGGCATATGATCTGACTAATACTGACTTATGCGTTAAGGATAACGAGTCAGTGCTACAGTCAAAATTAAAACATTGCCTGCTTTATGAATGTTTTCCACAATCACATACGGTGGTATTATCAATTGGAGGAAGGTATGCTTTATTGTCTGAGTAGATGTTTATTATGTAGTTTTATACTAATAAGGTGACAGGTGGATTTCAATCAGAGCACCGCATTGCTCTACATCTAACATAACTGTAATGTGAAGATGAACATTATTTCCGTGGTAATCTACAGAGAATCCAGAGAAGACGATCAGTGCATGTTGAGTCAATGGGGAGCTGGGCTAGGGGCTACGGGAGGTGCCTCACACGTGGTGCTTGGTCGGTGTATGTCGGAGGTAGCCACCCATTTTGGGAAAATTACCTGAAGCCTGATTCAAGAACAGTTAAGAGTTCTTTGCAAACAAACTCAGGTTTTGTTGTTAGTTGCAACAAGGGATAATAAAGTCTTTATCTTTCAAACTTTAGCTTTCTCAACCTCTCAGATGTTAAATTGTAGCATTGCATCCACGACTATATTAAGGCCCAATCCCATTTCTACCCCTTACCCCTTCCCCTTACTCCTTCCCCTTACCCCTCCCCCTTGTTTTGAAGGGGTAAGGGTAAGGGGTAAGGGGAAGGGGTAAGGGGTAGAAATGGGATTGGGCCTTAACTTGTGCACATTGATTGCTCAATGTGCAACAGGTGTGCAGCTTCACCCAGACCCAGAGTCCAATCAGAATGACTCGGGTCAGGGGAGGATACTTAAACCAGCCATCATCCACACACACTTAACAGACATTCATCATCCTTGAAAAATGTATATATGGATGCCATGTTGATGTCTGAACTAGCAAGTTGGCTGCAACACTTGATAGGACTTGGAAAAAAAGAGCTATGAATCAATAAGGGAATGTATATAACTGCTATACATCCAGGAAATGGATGATTGAGGAGACAAGCTCATTATTCACAGTTAGCCGACGAGAACATTTAGCATGAGATGCGGTCTGCAGGCTTCCTGTCAGCTGACTTGGCCTCAGCCTGTTTAAATGCATTAAGCTGGGCTGCCTGCCTGGAACCCATTCATGGGGGCAGAGAGGCGTCAGCTGTTGCCCTACGGGGGTCGTTTCTTCCTCCATAACAAATCACGCCGGCATATTTGCAATAGTAAGCCTGAACATTAGCATGCTGCTGTTTTGCTGCTTTGCAAGGGTAAATCTCAGACCATTTGAATAAGGAATTTATTGATTCCATCTCTTTAAAAGGGATCAAATCATTCAGTATTTGATTAATTCAACAAAATGGCAATACATCAAGACAAGTATAAACATATTTCCTATTAATGCAACTGATTTTGAAAGTAGCGTATCTCACCTGTAAAGATGTCTGCTTTGCCTAGATCCCTCTGAGCTCATGAAGTATCTGTCAGAGACACAGAGACACAAGCCATTGGACACCTTATAAGTTATTAGTTATTTTGACCCTCAACAGTCTACCCAGACACCGCATTGTAAATGATCCACACAGACCATATATCAACACAAAACACTGTTTCCCATTTGTACATAAAGCATAACCAGCTCAAACATATTATGTCGGCGGCAGAGAGATGGAGGCTGTGCGTTGGAGCTCTGAATCCACACGGCAGCCTCTTCTCCTGTGGGCTTTGTCTTCAGCGTTTGAATGATTGTGATTGTGCATTTTGTGTGAGCGCCTTTCAATTGCTTGTGAGTTTGGCAGCCATCCACCACCCACCCAAATCACAGGACACTTTGCACAGTATATAGTCTCTGATGTTTGCTGTAATGGTGCTTCAATCAGTCATGAAGGGCTACAAGGTGCCCCAAGCCCACGGAGAGGAGGGCTAAGCAGCACCGTTCCACGGCTTAGTTCGACTAATCCAATGATGCGTTCCACACCACCTCTTCGCCACAAGCAACATCCAAATTCAAACGGGTGGAATGGTTCTCGTACCTTATCGGCTTTAAACAGGTTTTTTAAACATATACCACTGGGGATTCACTTTACCAAACTAATGTGGAGCGAGGATGGCTTTAAGTATCCGCTCTCTGCTCTCTGCAGCCTCTTCCTGCGATGCCATCTTATGTTCATGGCTAACAAACAGAAAAACCTATCTGCTACTTCTGCTCTAAGGCCCCAGAGGCTGCTCACGTACATCCTCCCAGCTTCCTCGTCCAGCGCGCACAGTGACGTCACGTCCCAGTTCCCTGATGTCAGGAAGCGGGGGGGCACAGAGGGGATGGCAGGCTGGGTCCCACAGGAGGCAGAGAGAGTGGATCAAGAGACAGGCACGCACTCAAAACCAATGCATTCTGTTAGATATATGTGTATACAGATATGTGGATATATATATATATATATATATATATATATATATGTATATATATATTACAGTTTTTCTCAGTCGCTTTGGTACATTTCTTACATCAGAATTGAAATTTGCAAAACAGTAAGTGCATTTCTCAAAACAATTCGTACAAATAGCAAAACAGCATGGATTTCAAGCAAAAGCCAGTCTCTTGCTCAAAATCCTTTGTTCGTTTCTCAAAAGTAAATATCTGTGTCAATTAACATTTCAGTGCCATCACAATGACAAGTCCTTGTGTCATTGTGTACGGATAAGACAGTCAAATTGCTTAGTCATGTTGTCAATATAACAGTGTACTCTGGAGGGATGTTCTGATAGAAGACAATTATTGTCAATTGTAAGTTACACCTTAGTGTATGTGGGAGATTGATTGCAAGAGACTGGACAAGATTCACATTTACGCTTTGACTGTTTGTACTGTAATTTGTTGACAGACCATGTAGGAAAACTTCCTTAGGGTAAACTGTACATGCATTGCTGTAGGAATTACAGTGCAGTCTTCCTAAACCTCCTGACGTTCCTGTCTGATGGGCCACAAATTCTCAGGCAGCCTCACTCCTCTTCCTCTTCTTCTCTCTGACTGTTGACCCTGTCCAATTCCTTGTCCTTCCATTGGCAGACAATGTAACATTGTGTTGTGCTCCAGCTATATATATGCTTGCCAGTTCAGCGTTCAGGAGATCCACCAAAAACAAGATTCACCTGGGAGCAATTGACCAATTCAGGACAGATTTAGAAAAAAAGTCTAATGGAAATGTGTAGAAATATGCTTGACATATTATGACAACTTGTTCAACCATTTTGCATGCAAAGACTTATGCAATGAACTAATGCCTAAATGTTGTGGGGGTGAGACTATTCAATAGAGACCCATTACAATACATTTTGATCAACATGACATAAGCAATTGATAATGTAGGAAAGAGCAGAGAATTGTACAAAATCATTTGCATGAATGTACCAAAGCATTTGCAACTTGTTCAAATAAATGAGAAACTGCTTTTTTGATGTGCACAAGTGACACAATGATGTGAAGATTGAACAGGTAGTTTTGAGAATTTCAATTCTGATCTGAGAAATGTACCAAAGCGACCGAGAAAAACTGTAACAGAAGTAGGGGAGGAGATATCTTTTGGGCTTATGCCTCACATTTCTTTCAAAATCTGATAAATAATACAGATAATAGAACATATTACCAAATCATAAGACAAAGAGGATATTTCGTTTTTTTTTCATAACCAATTACATTGATAGATAATAAAATAACAGGAAAAAACAAAAAATGTCATTGCACTTATTGTTTTGGGAAATGTAGGAGATGAAAAGTAGATCCTGTTCTCTTAATTGGTATCACTAAAGGTGAGAAACAAGCAAAACTTTATTTCCCCATGCTGTTTAAAATTACCCTGTTTAAATTGGACTGCCTTCTGAGTGATTAGCTATTAGAGACTGATGAAAAAGGGAATCGTGATGCATGATAATAACGATAATAATAATAATTGATCGGTTTTTTCTTATAGCGTTTTTCTAAATACTCAAAGACGCTTTACAAATGAAAAAGGAATACATACAGACAGTACAGACACTCAAACAAAAGGAACAATTAAACAACACCACAACAATAGACAAAACATTAAGAGAGCGAGAGAGGGTGGGAGATGGCAGAAGATGTACGTATGAAGTTGTATGATGAGGGTTTTGTCTGAGGATGTGTTCTCTGACCTGGGCTGAGACACTGGCGATGTGGTAGAACTCTCCACGGGCTCCCTGTTTGGCAGGCAGCACCATATAAAACACAGAGCCATCCGCAGTGAACAAGGGGGTATCCTGTGGGTGAGAGACGGAGAGAGGTCTGAGTCAACAGAGATAAGACGGGCCCGCCACCAAAGGGTTGACCAAGAGAACCCCCCTCACCACCACCGCAGCCCTGGAGAGGTCAGAGCGGCTGACCTTTGTACTACTGACCTGTCGGTGGTTTTGCATGAGATCCATGACCATTTTGTGTTTCTGGGAATTCACAATCACAGAGAGCAGAATGTTATTCATCGATATCGAGGCATTACATGAAGCGTTCTCACGGGAACAAAGCATTCGGTTGGTCTGCAGGAATGCTGCAGCATGCAACCCATTGATCTCAACAGGAGAGCGTGATGAGGACGGGAATCCTGACACCCTTATTGAAGGAACTGTTCTATATGTGTAACAACAACCCGGGACCCCTCACCTCTGAGCAGGCCCCAGTGGTGGCCTCGCAGACGCACAGCACAGATTGGTTCTGGGAGCGGTTGAGCCAACGCACCGCAAGGCGGGTGCTGCTAATCCAGGTTACCATGGAAATGTAGCCGTCTCTACACAGAGAAAACCATTACCATTATCATCAATAATACAGAGGGGGGCCAACAGAAAGATAAAAGATTTTATTATTTAGCAATTCTCTTTTGCGACTTAAAAAAAAGAGTTTAAAATGCTTGTTCAAGGTCAAATAGAAGGAAATCCGTTAGGAAGCAAGAGCAGAGTAAACACAGATAAATAAAAGAAAGATGAGAAAAAAATGAAGGAGAAAACAAAATAATGCATAAAAACAAATCAATAAAATTGGTTAATTTGAACACAAAACAGAAGAACCAAAAGAAAAATGGATCCTTCGAAAAGGTTTGACACCTGGTCCTGAAGGAGTCTGGGGGCATCATCTCCAGCGTGTGAGTCGGACCGTACAGATTCACCACAAACAGGCTGACAGAGGGGATACTGGAGCCAGCCTGGGAACAGCAGCAACAACAAAACAGCCATCACAACCGAGACACGTCTGCAGACATCCTGGCAGGCAAATGCTTAAAAAAAGAAACATGGCTGTCAAAGACCTTAGTTTGAGACCTTAGGGTAGGGGTAGAGCCGGTTGGAGGGGTAGATGTTGCCTAGGAACAGCGGTATCTCCATCAGCGGCGTGGCCGAGTTGTTGACGGTGAGATAGGCGAGGCGGGCGCCGTCCACGGACCACCAGTGAGCCGCGTAGCTAAGCAGGACCTCCTCTGGGGAGCAGAACCAGGACACTGCTTCAGCTGGGCTCCTTGACCGAACCCCCTGCCGGCTGTGTGGTGAGGCTGGACAGCGACTGACCTTCGTAGGTCCAGTCCGACAGGCCGTTGGTCACCCGCCTCTCCTGCCCGGAGGACGTGAGGCGCAGGGCCGGGCTGGATGCGCCGGGCTGGTAGTAGATATCTCCCCCGTGCACGTAGATCTGACGCCACGGCGCCGATCGATCATGTCAGACGGAAACAGCGTTGTGTTGTGATTTGATTATTCATTGGATTCGGTACACTGAATTCGTCTTGAAAGCAGAGCCCAGCTGCGCTGGGAACAGTGCCACTTAACTCATGGGCAACAGATGAGCAAAGATGTATGAGCACATTTATTCTGCTATATTGCCATTGATTTTTTTTCTTCTGTTTTTAGTAAACTAACTTGGTGTACAATATTGGCTGTGCATGCTGGCAGGCATAACTGATGTGGTAGCCATGGCCCTGAGTAATTGAAGTGACTCAAATTATGAGTGGTGAGTTGGTGATTGAGTGAGTGTGGGTGTGGGTGTAAGTGAGTGATTAAGTGAGTGAGTGAGTCTAACCAGCTGGTTCCCCTGCGGACCCCAGCCTGCGTACTGCAGCCCTGGCGCCTCCCCCTCTGGTGGGCTCAGCTCCAAGAGGTCCCTGGAAAACACACACAAAGACCCCGACTTAAGCCCCCTGGAGAGAGAGAGAGAGAGAGAGAGAGAGAGAGAGAGAGAGGGAGAGGGAGAGAGAGAGAGAGAGAGAGAGAGAGAGAGAGAGAGAGAGAGAGAGAGAGAGAGAGAGAGAGAGAGAGAGAGAGAGAGAGAGAGATCCATGCCTGGCCCTTGCTCTTTGTTTGATAGAATCTAGTTGAAACGAGGACACAAGATGCTGAGCGGAAAGAGATGAGGATATGAATGGTATCGGTTCATGCAAGGGTGCAAACTCGCTCTTTCCTTTTTATTCAGTTGCAGTTTTTATCTTCCAGAGGACAGGCACACATTCTCTAGCAACGTTTTCTCAGGTAATTCCCATAACAATCTTTCGTAGATACAGGATCCTGGCTCCAAACACAATTACAATGACGTTCGCTGCTGTTATTGCACTGAAGATATTTTGTAGGCAGCCAGGAGCCTAGCGAGGACACTGACACAACAACAATGCTGGGCGAGATGTAGGGCGGAGTCATGGTGGGGTTATTTGACGAGACACAACTGGGGTCGGTCCGCTGGCCCGCTTGCTTTGGCAGCAGTCATGCCCAGTGCAGCCCATGCAATAGCAGTAGGAGCTGGCTACCTACCCATTGGCCACAGTGTAGATAGCATAAGAGGCAGTGAAGGACTGAGAGAACACCTGGAAGAGGGAGAGCACACGTTGCACAACAACAGTGCTGCGCTTGAGAACAGACTTTCAATCGTCTCCATACACGTGCACGCTCACACACACGCTCACACATGTGCTTGCAAGAAATCACATATGCATGCACACATGTGCACTCACTCCCCTCTCAACACATACACTCTCACGCATACACACACGCACACACACACACACACACACACACACACACACACACACACACACACACACACACACACACACACACACACACACACACACACACACATACACACACACACAAACACACACACACAGGCACACATGCCTACGTAGATTGGCATGTGCACATTCATATTATTATACACAAGCACAATTTGCCCGCAGCTATAAATCAAGTAGTGATGTTTGATCACCTCCACATATGGTCACCATGGGGAAACAGAGAGACAAGCTCTATGCAAACAAATTAACAGAGACAGGTAAACACTGGGGAGACTTGAGAATCTGGGGTACTTATTCTTATTAGCTGCATAATTGCTGCTGATATTCCTCTCAGAGAGAGATCTATCGTGGCCACTCTTTTGTTACCCTGACACAAGAGGCCCACTGAATAATTGAATTAGAAAGTAGAAGAAGACTTAGACCTAAATCAATGATTGTGTTTGTGTTTGTGTGTGTTTGTCTGTGTGTGGTTGTGTTTGTGTTTGTTGGAGGCTGTGTTAAACACAATTGATCCCAACAGTAGCTGATTAATTCCAGGTAACGTATCGATCGCGACCATTCTTCTCACAACCAAGAGCTAGAAGCAGGATAATGCAGAGTGTCCTCTGAGAGGCCAGACGCTGGCAGCCTGTCCCTCAAGGCCCTGCTGCGTGTCCGGGCTGCGGTGCGGCCTGCTTAACAGCGTCATCACATTTCTCCCCTTAATCTGTGTCAGCGGCAAGGGAACGCACGGACGGAGAGGAGACGAGAGAATATCTGAGCACTGATACTGTCGAGCTTGGTAATTGAGGTTGTGAAAAGCAGCTTGCAGTGTGCAGTGCCCCGTCTCACACAGCGGGGAATTTGTCATTAGCGTGAGGACGGCGGTGCGTGGAGCAGGGACACTGCTATTGAACGTGATACCTTTTGGATTACAGGCGGTGAGGGCGGGAACAGGAGATCGTATCGTTCAATTTGAAAAAACAAGAGAGAAGGGAATCCAATCAATGCAATTTTCTTCCTTTTTTTTTTTTCAATCAACCTCTTCCTTCAATCCCTTCCTTTCTTTCCTTCTTCTTTGTCTCTGGAATTAGTTTAATCTGATCTGCTGACAGCGAGCTTTTTGCAGTGCGGCGCGAGAAGGCTTCTCCCCTTTCTCTGGGAGCCAGCGCGGAAGGCCAAGGCCGTCAGTCGACAGCGAGTGTGGAGCGGTGTGAAGAAAGTGTACAAAGGGCATGCCAAGAGGAGCCGCAGTTCTGATTCCAATGTGCCTCCCCCCCCCCCATAACCATCCTGTCTATAGGCTGACCGCCCCCCTCTCTCGCCAGTACACGCAGCGATAGTGTCTGACTGAACACGGCTGTAACAATAGAGGCCGGATTACACCAGCGGCGGCTGTGTGGGGAGGACATATCGGTTGCAAAGAATGTGCTGCAGAACCCCCCTGTCTGGGGGATAATAGCATTTCCTCCGATCCCATTATTCCCCGCTTCTCAGGATTCTTTGAACAGCAGTCACACCGCGTTGGACTTTCTACCTGCAAAGCAAGAGCTGCTGTCTCCACCGTGAAAAATAAACTCCCGGGCAGCCTTGCTTGTACCTAAATGCCACTGTGTTGATTAAAGCCTGACAGGGTTTACTTTCCGTAATCACACTCACACACACACACACTCACTCACTCACTCAACACAGTGGAGAGGAAGCAAAATGTCGCCCGAACCAAAGCATGTGTTCCCGTGCTTACCCCACATGTAGCTGTTACCCCTCATCCAAATCTATTCTCCCCAACAGGGATACGTTCCCCCCCCCCCCCCCCATGAGCCGCGGGAGCTAATACAGAATACATAGAAGCCATTTCAACTCCCCTCACTGCCCCCTCAGACCCGTTGTGAGTGATTTCCTTTGGAAGAGGTTGACCGTAAGAGGGAACAGAGCACATCACATTTTGTGTTCAAGTCTTTCTTTATTTTGCAGTCGCTCCCGCTCGGCGGTAAGAGGACATCTCCCCCGGCGTGAAACACTCTGTCTCTCTCCTCGCGGGCGGGCGGCCTCCTCAGCAGCAGCAGACGGGCCCTCCTCTGAATAAAGCCAGTGCTGACTGTAAATCACTTCAGTCAGCACAACAGTCCACCGCCCCCTCACCCCCCCCCCCCCCCCCCCCCCCCACTGCTCCCTCCCCTCCCCACCACCTTGTTTGCCTCTCCCCCCCCCCCAAAGAACAGAGAGAATGTGAGTCAGGGAGGCACGAATGACAGAAGGGGAGATTGAAAAAGGAGTCAAATATGAGGAGAAAAAAAGGCAATATACCCTCACGCACAAAACACTGACAGCGTGCGAAAGACAGAGACACACAAGCACGCACTCACACACACACACACACACACACACACACACACACACACACACACACACACACACACACACACACACACACACACACACACACACACACACACACACACACACACACACACATACACCCACACACAAACTTATGCAAAGTTCCATAAAGTTAAAGTAGATAGACAAAATACTTTCCCCGTGATATGCTAATGACATGTCATAAATAGAGCCCAAACAGGGGCAGTGATCTGAAACGCTTCTCCAGCTCATTTGAATATCTGCCACAGCTGATATAGAACAAATCGTTTGCTGAATATTTTTGACTCAATTCACAATTCATTACTGCGTGCCATTGGTAAAAAAGATTGAAGAAGATTAAAATAAGATTACTCGCAAAAAATACAAATAGATAGATAGATGCATATGATAGTAATAAACATATAAAGATAGTAATATATATCTTTATATCTATATATCTATATATAAAATAGATAGATAGATAGATAGATAGATAGATAGATAGATAGATAGATAGATAGATAGATAGATAGATAGATAGATAGATAGATAGATAGATAGATAGATAGATAGATAGATAGATAGATAGATAGATAGATAGATAGATAGATAGATAGATAGATAGATAGATAGATAGATAGATGGATAGAAAGATAGATAGATAGATAGATAGATAGGTAGATAGATAGATAGATAGATAGATAGATAGATAGATAGATAGATAGATAGATAGATAGATAGATAGATAGATAGATAGATAGATAGATAGATAGATAGATAGATAGATGGATAGAAAGATAGATATTGTAGATTTTTTGTTCTAATTTTCCTTTGGAGTTCATTTCGGGATTGGATTCTGAAATACCAAACAAGAACATATTGATCATGAATAAACAAACAAAGAGTGCCACTGTGCTTCCTTGTGTTCCTTTTTTTTCAAATCCTCATCCGCACAGAATCTCCATCACAACCACCTGTGATGGTCTCTCCTACGCTCCTCATTAACATTCTCCAGCTAAACCAGCGCCGGCATTTCATTACGCAGCCACATCAGACCTGATCACTCTCCCCCAGCCCTCACTCCCACCTCCCCATACCTTCCTCCATCCCCCCGTTTAAATATTCAATGCCCCATATGTTTCATCCCCAGCCCCTTTGGTGAGCACCATTCCAGAGGCACAGAGTGCTGCAGCAGCAGAATCACACAATCCCGTCCTTCACCCCCCTCCTCCCATTCCTCTCCCCCCTCTCCCTCCTCTCCCTCCCTCCCCCCTCCCCCCTCCCATCCTTCCTTCCTTATCTCCGCTCTAACAGGGGATGATGTGATTACAATGCCGGTCGCTGTTTAAAGCCACCAGAGGATCCAATAGACACGGAGCAGATTGTTTCATACTTGTGGGAGGGAGGGGGGGAGGGGTACTGTTATTCCACTCATCATTCAGGGGGGAATACGGTTAGTTTAGGTGACTGTATCCACAATCTAACGGGGGAGAATATGGAGCAAATGTACCTGTTGAATGTCATACGCCAACAGGACAAAGCTCTTGTCAGCTGACACGTAGAATTTAGTTGTTGCGAGGTCCTGAAGATTGGAAGAAAGAGGGGAAAACATACGATTAGAAAATGTCCTTCTTGTAATATTGAATTGACAAGATCGGGAGTGTCTTAAGTAGATTTGTTGATCCCCGAAAAGGCTTTACTGCAGATACTCATGTTTGCTCGTATGAGCTGAAACAGCAGCAGAGACAACTTTCACTGGAATCCTCTTGCTAGATCTAAAAGACAAGAGCCTCTTCTCATCACGGCAACATAAGCACACTGCGTAGCTGTGACCTGAATACATCCATCACTATATCAGCTAAAGCCAGGGCTTTCAAAATGTTGCACCTTGCTTGAGAAATTACGCTGTAATTGACTTATAAAAGTCTCACAAAGAGGAGCGATAAATGATATTTATACTGTCACTTTCGCGCTTTAAGTGCTTTTCACAGCGCTCAGCAGGAGTTCAGAGCGATAATGAATATGGCACCTTGTTAGCTCATTCCATTTCCCTATTATTCACCTAAGCAGCACTAAATGCAATATAT
>NC_044048.1:9811617-9886617 GCF_902167405.1 Gadus morhua | reverse complement strand
AAGACTTGAATGTGCGCCATATTGATTGAGTTTCATAGTATAAAAAGGAATCTACAACAAAAAAGGCAATTAATCCGTACACCATGAGGCAAAGAGAGGGGAATTCCAGGCAGTGCACAGAACTCCTAAACGAGGCTCCTGAGACCTCTGTAACTCTGTCTCCACTGTCTTTGAGGCGAGGAGAACCCCAGAACTCATCCCAGATAAATCACTCAAAGTGAAATCCACAGGGAAGATCTGCATGCTTTTGTAACGCTGCCCTAAAGAAACGATGATATGCTGCAAGGCGGATACATCGGCCAAATGGACATTCAGCTTAGAAGAAAGAGTCCATTGGCAGTGGTGGACAAATATTGATTACAATATAAACTATAATTGCTCTCAGTGGAGGATTTTAAATTGCAAAAGAACCCATGTCTGCCTTGCCTTGTCAATAGCCATAGTACGTGCCTCATTCACACTAGTGGCTATCATCAGCAGCTTAGCATGTGCTTTATTTGAATATTTAACAACCAGCATGTTGAACATAATGAGAAACACCAGCGTGACACCAATTAACAAAGCAGTGGCCTATAGTGAGAAAGAGGATTTATACTAAGGTCTGTGTACCAACTGAGTGTGTCACAACTTTGAGTTTTTTTTTGTGGTGTACAAATTTCCACAGCAGAAGAGTTGTGTTTTATAGCCTAAAGGCAAACGCAGAATGAAAGCATCCAGCACTTTAGTCTCGCCACTGCTGCAGGACAGGCCATTGTGTTGTTATTATTTTGTGCCCCTCTCACACATGGCAGATTGCTATGAATTGCTGAAGTAGCATGGTGGCTGTACTGTGTTGATGCATAGCTCTCCTCCAGATGGTGCCTCTGCCCGGGTTACCAGGTTGAAAGCTGAGCAGTCATATGAGACACATATTTAAACAGAGGGCTTCACCACACAGAGTCGAAAATGAACAATGATGCCAAAAAGCCTGTTTGTCGTGTGATTGTGCTGTATACCATTAGAACAGTTGTTTCCAATACAAAGGTTTATTGTGTGCAACACATTCCGAGTGTGCAGATTATTGTAACCAAATTGTTAGGATTAGACTTAGCTTTTGAAGAATATTATGATACACATGTTTAAATGATCGAAAAAGTGTTAAGAGAGGTCCTGGAAGGTTATATTCCTTTAAGGGTAATTCATTTCAGAGCTGTCAATGGGCAATACAAACAGCAAATAATTCAGGTTAGCTTTTTGTAGACCAATATCCTTTGATAATAAATAGGCAATAAAACTCAAACATTTTTAGGCTTCGTTTCAATAATAGAAACATTGCCATGAAGACGTTTTGACCTTAAAACTATCGTCATTATTGTTTGCAGCTCTTACATCTAATTAAATAAGGTATAGAAGCCTTTGCATTCTGACATAGACGTCATTCGTGATGCCCTGTAGCCAATTGAGACAAGCAAACATATAGCATACAACAACAGCACATCAGCATACATTTTAAAGAATATTATTTAGATGAAACAACAATGAACTATCACGCATATTGAGGAGATGTGTATGAGCAACAATAGGTGATACGAGCTCCTGCTCAGAACACACGGGGGTATAATAAATCATAGTGCACGGTTAGCCAAACACATTATCACAACCTCATAATCATTATTTCTACAATTATTAATTTGAAATGCACTGTTAACCGTCTGTCCCTGTGGTGCAATGGACTGTAAAACATAACAACACTTAACCTGGAAACCTATAGAAATTGTATGCACTTCGAAATACTAAAGTCACTGCAGTGGGCATGTGTTCCTGCCCAAGGGTTCTACTTAAAGTAGACATGGAAGCGCAATAGGCTGCATACAATGCTTGAGTAGGGTTTGATCTCTTGCCTTCACATGGATTAGAGTCTAAGGCTAACAAAAGATTGGTTGGAATCTCCCCAACAGCTGTACGTAAGTGAATCGAACACAGGTGTGTCACCCATAAACACACACACACACGCGCGCTCGCACGCACGCACGCACGCACGCACGCACGCACGCACGCACGCACGCACCTACCCACCCACCCACGCACCCACACACACACACACACACACACACACACACACACACACACACACACACACACACACACACACACACACACACACACACACACACACACATAAAAGACACCTGCTGGGTGCGTTCATTTGCCGTGGATTTTTAAACAGAAAAATAAAAAGAGCAGAGAGACCCTTACCGGTTCCGTAGTCATGTTCTGTTGAGTTGTGGCTATCATGGTTGACCTGTAACGTGTCTATGGTCTGAAATAACCGTTCAGCTGCAGCCCTGTGTTTCGGTGCCTGTTCGCTATGCTCCGCTTCTTGCAAGTTTGTCCCGAACGGATTGGTGGTTCCCACCTCTCTCTCTCTCTCTCTCTCTCTCTCTCTCCCTCTCCCTCTCCCTCTCCCTCTCCCTCTCCCTCTCCCTCTCTCTCTCTCTCTCTCTCTCTCTCTCTCTCTCTCCCCCTCCATCTCACTCGCACTCTGCCTCCCTCGATTTTCAATGCACATAAGCACCCGCGAATCTATGCGTGTCAATTTCAGTCTTGTTCACTTATCCACGTCCTGCGCAATCCATATCGTCTATCGATAAAGGAGGTGGAAAATCCAGCAACTTCATGTCAGTTTGGAAATAGTAGGCTACGTCATGATTTGCGATATACTGTTGGCATCATCTGAGTATAGGCCGACATACAATGAATGACAAATTCGGACGGATATCGATTCATTGCACATGTCTTTACATTGTACCGTGGAACCGTGTACCGTGGAAATATAATTGATAATGAGACGATATATGAATGGACAACATGCGGAGTTCCCTTCTGGAACAATTATTTGTTTGTAACCCGTTAATGATACATCGCGCAGTACCGTATACCTCCATTTGGGGACACTACAGGTTCTCTCAGCGCAAAGACTGCGGTTTACCTTCGAGAACGACGAAGCGCAACCGCAAGGACGAAGGCGGATCCCTGAGCGCTCATTGGCTGGCGGGCAGATTTGAAACGCAACGCGCTCCAAGTGACGTGGAGACCCTGTACGAGAGAAACAACCGAAGCACCGTCTGCAGAGCCGGGAGAAGTACAGGGTAAACAACGCACGCATCTATAAACATAATTGTATTTAACAGTGGTTTGAGTGGTTTGAAACAGAGAAAAGTAAAGTAACGTTTGTTAACTATTGTTAGTAATACCCAGTTTAAACAGTGTTTGTGACCGTCTTGAGTCGGGACGGTGTGTTGTTAGCCTGTGGATGCTACGGGCTATAGTCGTTCATAGACTAAGTTAACACGTCTGGGATTAAAGAGATGCTATTCATTTCAATTGTCCTTCGTGTTATATGTGTGTATGGATATAAATAAACAGCCTGTCACAAACAAACAAAAGCTGTTGCTCTATGTTTTGAAGAAATACAAAACCCGCTATTCCAACGATACTTTATGGTGACGTCATATTGAGGTAATGGGAACCGCCAGGCAATTAATAGTTGGAGCAACGGATGTATGGTCTATTTCGATGCTTTAAATATAGGCCTCACTCTGATTATTTTATAGTAAGATAGAAGTTTGGTTCAACAGGATTAATAGCTAAATCCTGATGAAATGTCTAATCTGCAGTTACCTTGAGGTCTTTATGTATGTCTTTTTTTCATTTTAGATTACCATGGAGACTGTTGGGGTAAACCTGCACATATTACTGGAACCGTTGATGTCCCAGATCGAAGTGCTCAACAATGAGTGCATTGAGCCTCGTGAGTATACACCACAATTCTTCTATTGTTCTTCCATCGTTTCATTGTTTCCTGTACATAAACCAGTCTGTGCTGTCTTTTTCCAGAGTTTATTCAGATGGCTCTCAACTTTGACGAGTGCCGTCGGAAGTGGCTGAGGCTGGAACAGGACCTGGGCTCCTGCCAGGAGGTACTCGCTAAAACCCAGACAGAAAGGGGATCGCTGGAGGTCAAACTCAAGCACGCCCGCAATCAGGTGGACGTGGAGATCAGACGGCGACAGAAGGCAGAGGCGGAGTGTGAGAAGCTGGTACGTCGGTCGGATGTTATCTCGCTGATATGTACAAAAGCATTATTCAAGTGTTTTTTTCGTCAGCTCTGTTATCCAAACTTGTTAATGGGGAGGCATGTGTCTCAGGAGGTAGAGCGGGTTGACTGGTAACCTGAAGGTTGCTTGTTTGAGTGTCTTATGACCAAGGCGCCTCACCCTGATTGCTCCTGATGGACTGGCTGTCGTCCTGCGTGGTTGACCTCGCCGTCGGTGTGTGTGAATGTGTGTATGTCGAATGCTTGTAAGTCACTTTGGATAAAAGCAAAATCCCCTAATTGTAAATGTAATTGTTGATGTGATTGACAGGATCGTCAAATCCAGCTGATCAGGGAGCTTCTGATCAGCGAGGGTTCCTCCAACAGCATCCAGCTGAATGAGGAGCAGCGCTCCGCACTCGCCTTCCTCAATGCAAGATCTCACGCTGTACCGAACATGAACACCAGCCGCAGGCAAGTTCTCTTCATAATTACGTTTATATCGGAGATTTCTTTCTGTTCTGTCCACTCCTGTGAATCGACACTTACAAACTGGTTCTAGTGCTCCTGAACGAGTGGTCTCATCTATGTGTGTATCCTGCTCCTTCTGAATAGGCTGTTGACCATCGATGAGTCTGCATCCATCTTGTCAGACATCAGTTATGATAAAACCGACGACTCACTGGTGAGTTTTATTTCTGTCTTAATCCAATCATCTTCAAATTTGTCATTATGGTCTTGCGTATGTTTTAATGTAGTCTCACGCAAAAGGAGACTAGATCTCCAAGCATTCATTTGGTGAACACCAACGGGTCCAGCATTAGTTAACTAAAACCAAAATGTATGCAGCGGGTAGCCTAGCCCACATGTGAATGAGTTTTCTTCAGTAGAATATCTGTGTAATGAAACAGGAAACGAGGTGTAGCTCTTCGCCTCGCAGATCCTGGTTGCTGGATCCAAGATGAGGTTTAATGATGCTAGTGGATTGAATATATTTCCTAAGCAGTTCTTTAGGTTTTATTGATTCTCCATCTCCACGCTAATCCTAATCTGGTTGGTTGCAGGACTGGAACTCTTCGGCCGCCCCCGCAATGCGACTCAGGAAACGACAAAAGAGGGTAAATGCTGTGTAGACCAAGGCCCAATCCCATTTCTACCCCTCACGCCTCGTTTCCACATACGTTCTCGTATGCGATCCAACCGTCTCCGACCGAAAGTCCATTCATTCCTATGTGATTCTCCGTAATGTCCGTTTTTCCTCCTAGACTCCTCCCCTCCGTAACATTTCTGTCCGGTATGTCCGTAATATACGTTCAAAAAATTTAACTTTCGCCGTCGTTTTACGGAGATACCGTATGAAAGTTTTTATGTTTTTCACAAAACTTGTAGGCTAAGTACCTTGCAGGCCAAACTCCTCAGCGATCTCTTTCCAAGCCTGTTGGTTTTGTTTTTATCTCTGTATGTGTCGATCCTCATGTTCCAAAGTACCGGTCTCCTATCCGCTTATCCGGGGTCGGGTCGCGGGGGGAGCAGCTCATGTAGGGGGCCCCAGACTTCCCTTTCCCGGGCCACATTGACCAACTCTGACGGGGGGGTCCCGAGGCGTACCCAGGCCAGTGTTGAGATGTAATCTCTCCAACTAGTCCTGGGTCTTCCCCGAGTTCTCCTCCCCACTGGACGTGCCTGAAACACCTCCCAAGGAAGGCGCCCAGTGGGCATCCTTACCAGATACCCGAACCACCTCAGCTGACTCCTTTCTAAGTAAAGGAGCAGCGGCTCTAATCCGAGTTAGGGAGACGCCAGCCACCCTTCTGAGAAAACTCATCTCGGCCGCTTGTACCCGCGATCTCGTCCTTTCGGTCATCACCCAGTCCTCATGACCATAGGTGAGGATAGGAACGAAGATCGACCGGTAGATCGAGAGCTTTGCCTTGCGGCTCAGCTTTCTTTTCGTCACAACGGTGCGGTAAAGCGAACGCAATACCGCCCCCGCTGCTCCGATTCTCCGGCCAATCTCACGCTCCATAGTACTCTCACTCGCGAACAAGACCCCGAGGTACTTCAACTCCTTCATTTGGGCACTCATTTCCTACCCGGAGTAAGCAATCCGCTGATTTCTCTAACATCTTTTGTCCGTAAATAAATTCATGCCCGTACGTAAAACACTAGCGACTCCTTCCGTAAATTTACGGAAGCACGGACACGAAAAACATACGTATGTGGAAACGAGGCGTTACCCCTCCCCCTTGTTTTAAGGGGTAAGGGTATTGGTCCTTAGGCCCAATCCCATTTCTACCCCTTCCCCTTCCCCCTTCAAAACAAGGGGGAGGGGGAAGGGGAGAAATGGGATTGGGCCCAAATGTCTCCTCTGAATTTGTGTAATCTGTTGCCATACGACCTGCATGCTAATGGACCTCGATATCTGGCCCGCAGCGCTCCTCTAGAAACCAGGTCGATGGCCCTCCCATGATCGCCAAGAGGTCTCGCTCGGCAGGCAGGAAGTCCCACAGGGTGAGTAATGCCCCCCTGGGGCTGCACATCGGGCAGGAAGCAGTCTGCTCCGCCCTGGTCCCACTGTTGTCCTTCTGCAGTTACAGGAGAACGAGTCTCTTGTGGCCAAAACCACGTTGACGGTACTGGCCGGCGGTGGACCGGTGGAGGCCGTTTCCACCATTGAGACGGTCCCAACACCATATTGGACCCGCAGCAAGAGGATAACTGGTGAGGGCTCTATGTATAGATGGATAAAGGGATGGATTTACCTTGATGGATGGATGGGTATTCATCTCTATAGATTGATGGATATATATTATTAGAGTATGGATCCCCAACCCTTAGAAAAATGACACCTGGATGTAATTAACTAAGCTATTAATCTGGCAGTACAATAAAGATATGTGAATATCATTACGGCAGTATATTATGCTATTAATATACTGCCAGATTGATGTTTACATATTTGTATTGATTTATTTTTGGAGCAGATCACTTGTCTGTCAATCTAACGCACTGCAGGACGTTGAGGCATGCCTCGAGGGCCGGAGGCATCACAGGGGATGTGCATTGATTCCTCCACAATTAGATTTGCGAGATCTGCTAGGCCAGATAAACTAAAAGAACAGTGGTGTGGTCGATATTATTGGCAGTTGGGATAAGGGTTGAGCCCCGAACCTCGGCCCCAGTAGGGCACCGGTTCAGACCTAAATGCTAGTACCGAGATCTTATAAGAACGCACATTTCGGTGCCTCATAACGCTGCCAGACTTTTTTTTAACGCCCCCCCTGCCCCGCCCCCATGTTGTTGCCGCGTCAACTTGCGTTAGTCCTTGGCGGTATACCGGTTCACACCTAATAACGCTGTGTATTTTCGTTATATGATTTTCTTTTTTATATATATATATATATACTACTGCCAACGTTCAGAACACTACTCAACACTGTTTCAGACGGGACCCTTTTCAATGTTGCGCTTCTAAACATGCATGGTACGACCACGACTCATTGACCTATTAAAGAAGCTACGACTGCGACTTTCTTTATAGGTCCATGACTGTGAGGCGTGGTATTTCAGGCCAAATGGTAAAAGAGTGTGTCACGGCTTTCAAACATATTAACCATAAAGCCTATGGGCGCCTCGGGACGGACTTGTCAACGCGCTGCGGCATCACTTACTTGATATTGTTTTGATTGGAGATCGGCAGGTTGTAGTGGGTGCGGGCGTGAATGTGGCTGTGGGTTCGGGTGCTGCGAGCGTATGTGATTTAAAGTAACAATCGAACTCAAAGCCGATGCATGCATCCATAACTATCAAAACCTAATAATCAAAAAATCAAAACAGAATCGCTTATTCGCTTCAAATACTTTATCTTTTCAAAACTTAGGAATTAATACGGCACGGTACTGAGTGGTTGAAAACAATGTTGGCGTCTCCTGTGGCTGCCTTGCGCACCTGCGTAATATTACTTAATATGACTGGCAGTAATGTTGTGCCATGCAGGCAAGTGTAAATGCGAGCGGCATAGCTGCGTGCCTGCCTGCATTCAGCAAGTAATTATTATCATTTGTAAATTAGTATTATTATTTAAAGAATATATATTTAGCAGTCACAGCAGCCTTTCGTCTTCGGGTAAGTCGAGTAATTGAATGCCAACCGTAAATCTTGCATATCAAGTAGGCTAGCAAACACCGTTGCCATTCAACAGCGTGTGTGACGTGTGCTATGTCCTAAACTTCAACTTGGTGTCCGCTGACTTTCTGCTTAATGTGAAACTCATAACAAGTACAGAAAAGTAGAGTAGGCAGTAGGCATCGGTATCGGATATAACCCAAACGATACCTAACTCTAATTGGGATGCTATGCACTGGTTTTGTTTAAAATGGAGACTCTGAATGTTCAGCTAAGAGGTCTTCAACTCCCCCTCACCCTCTCTCCTGTCCAGAAACCATGGAATGGGACTCTGAGTCGGTCCAGTCAGTGGAGATCTTCAAACAGCCCAGTGTCCCCGATAGGGTGACGCGAGCGGAGCCAAGCACTCCACAAAACACTGGGAGCATGCGTGTCCACGAGTTTGTCTCCAAGACGGTAAGAAAAACATAGTTTGAAGTTGACTTTAGTCAATATGTGGTGTTTTTCGTATTACGTGTTGTTTTATCATCAAGCAAATGGATCCTAGTCTTGTTGGTGGAGATTGCATCAAAAGCTAAGTGTACTGTTAAACAAGCAAATTTTTGGAAGTGATTGCATTGGGTTTGTGTTTAAGTTTTTATTCTGTAAATGCTTTGGACAAGGTTTCTTAATATCATTTCTTTAGTTAAAGGCATTCAGGGTGTGCCCTGTTCCCTCCTGTGGAATTTGATTGGCTTCTATAATGGTGACGAAACGGATGCATACCTTTTCTTTGCTTGCCATCTGTGTTCATTGTTGTCCACATATGTTGAGGGAACGCTGTCGGTCTATGTTGGTGAAACCGTAAATCCCGTTTGGTTTTCAGGTCATCAAGCCGGAGTCCTGCGTGCCCTGCGGCAAGAGGATCAAGTTCGGGAAAATCTCCCTGAAGTGTCGCGACTGCAGGGTGGTCTCCCACCCGGAGTGCCGCGAGCGATGCCCCCTGCCGTGCATTCCCACCGTGGCTGGCACGCCAGTCAAAAACGGCGAGGTACCACTCCTGCTGATATCTTGGGTCATTGTGCTAAACATCACATTCCCTCGAGGCCTTAAGCATGGTTGTTGACCCACTTGGCATGGCGCGTGTGTCCAGGGAACGCTTGCGGACTACGTCTCGGTCACGTCGCCCATGATCCCACCGCTGGTGGTCCACTGCGTCAACGAGATCGAGCAGCGGGGCCTGAATGAGGTGAGGGTTGATTAGCAAAAAGCTTGTGCCAGAAATCAATGGAGCAGCAACCCCCAAGATCACTTCTCATCCTGACATGTAAATGGTAACTTATATCCCATTTCTTTTCGGTCACTTAAGAGAAGAATTGACGGTGGCTTTTGCCTCGTTAAAGCCCTTCTTAAAATGCAGGCCCACTTAAAATGTCTGTCTATGTGAGTCTGACTGGACCGTGCTGGCTTGGGTTTGTGCTCTGAGGGACGGGGCAAAGACTTACTCTGAACTTGTCCCCCAGACGGGACTGTACCGCCTGTCTGGTGCCGAGCGCACCGTGCGGGACCTGAAAGACAAGTTCCTGCGCAGCAGAACTGTTCCTCTGCTCAGCAAAGTGGAGGACATCCACGCCATCACCGGCCTCCTCAAGGACTTCCTGAGGAACCTGAAGGAGCCCCTCCTCACCTTCCGCCTCAACAGAGCCTTCATGGAGGCAGCAGGTGTGTGTGTGTGTGTGTGTGTGTGTGTCTGTGGGGTCTTTAGGTGTTTACATTGAGGCTTGTCCTGACTCCACCATATCTATCAATCCCAAACTTATCTTCTTCTGGCTTGATTTTTCATTCATTATTGGCGCACACTATGAAATAAGAATTGTGTGGTTGTATTGAGTAGCCTTCATCCGTCTAGGGATGTTCATGTTGGATTCATGGCTAAAATGCTGGGAAAAAACATCCAGAGACTTGTATATATAGATCTATTGGGGAGAATTTCCTGATCTCAGGATCAAAAAACTTCAGTCACCCCTAGGAGAGGGTGTTATAGTTAGACTCAGCAGGCCGTGGCTGGATAGTATTTTTTTATTTACATATGGGCACAGCCATACGTTGTTCAAAAAACTCACCAAGAGATTTCTTGCTCTCTTCGCTCTTGCCACTCTGGTTAGGAGTAAACTAAAAACAAAGAAAATGTAATGGCATGAATCACTGATAATTATTCCATTGCTCTACTTGAGTAGTTTGAAACCTTGACCTGTCCTCTGCATACTTACCTCAGCCAGCACACATCTAGAGGACTAACAGGAGGTTCAACTAAAACTGTGCAACCAAACTTGGTTACACATCATGAATCATTTGAAGTGTTAATATGTTACACTTTTCATTGCCTCAGCATTTCCCCTCACTTACTATCTCCTGACATTGTGTTTTTGTTTTCCACAGAGATCTCGGATGACGACAACAGCATAGCTCAGATGTACCAGCTCATCAGCCAGCTGCCGCAGCCCAATAGAGACACGCTGGCCTTCCTGGCGGTTCACTTCCAGAGGTCAGTAGTTACTGTGTACTCCCATCTTATTGCCCCGTTACTTGTATGGGCCAATAGCCTGGGTATGCCCAGGCAGTTGAATCATCATTTCAACGGAATAATTGGCACTAACAACTCATTGTGATGTAAAATGACGCCGTTCAGCATTTGGATGATTGGGACTTTCTCCCCCCAGCTCCAGTAAGAATCAGAATAATGGCCGCTTGTGTTTCCATCTCCAGAGTTGCTCAGAGCGTGGCCACCAGGATGGACGTCAGCAACCTGTCTCGAGTGCTGAGCCCCACGCTGGTGGGCCACGCGGTGGCCAACCCCGAGCCCATGACCATCCTGCAGGACACCAAGCGCCAGCCCAAGGTACGGCTTCAGACGCCCTCTGCAAAGCCCCTCCAATCACGAGATGAGCCAAGCTTGGGCCATGCAGCCCCCGGGCAACAGCTCCCATATCTAACCCTCCTGTTGGTCGACGGTCCGTTGTGACGCCCCAGTTAAATCCCTTTCTGATTGGCCAGCGCCAACGTCTGCACTCACTGAGCAGTGACCCGACGATACTCGAGAGTAAGGTAGATGAAGTGTGAATCCCTCATGGCTGCCATCTTCTTCTACAGGTGGTGGAACGCCTGTTGGCGCTGCCCTTGGAGTACTGGAGCCAGTTCCTGATGGTGGAGAACGATCACCCCACATCCAACATTCAAAGTAAGAGGCCGTAAAGTGGGAAGCAAATAAGCAGTTGTGCCCAAGACTTTAGTTAAAAACACAGAACCAATTGGGGGATTTCTGAGGGACATGTTTTGTGGGTATATTCTAGATTTGTCCTTAAATGTTCATTGTTTCCAGTGAGCATTTTGGGCCCGCTCACCACTCCAGAGCACCAGCTGAATAAGACGCCCTCCTCCAGCTCTCTGAAGCAGCGTGTGAAGTCCTCCCTGACGCCCAGGTACACTCACATTAACTTTTTTTCAGCTCAACATGTTCCAGCTTTTCAGCCATCTTTGTAGTTAATTTATTATAAAACCTGATAACACAAACTTTGTATTGCAGTTTTGGCAGCAAGAGCAAATCTGCAGTGGGATTTTCTCGGCCGGGCAACTTCTTTGCATCGCCACTCCTTAGGTAATCCTTAGGGGCCTTCTTCAGCTTCTTCGAACCACAGAGATCCTAGCAATGCTTGGATCACGAAAAGAATACTACAGTGTTCAGTGACCTAATATAAGCAGCATTTACGTGTTTTCAACAATGTCCTTGAATATTTTGGATAGATTTCTTTTATTTCAGACTTCTATGTATATTATTTGTGAAAGCTTTATTTTATAATCTCCACGGTAGGTTTGGGTTTATGCACACCTATCATTGCTTCTCAGTCATGCAAGATTATGTAATTTGAAGACTACCTTTTTGTTCTTGCAAGATGTTCAACTCATGTATCACTCAGAAGTTGATCCACATTTAGCATTTAATTCAAAAGGTGTAACCGACCAGTTGACGAGTTTTATATTTAGTTTGTAATGTGACGACGTATAAGACAAATGTAATGATTCATATCTGTTTAGTTTCATTACCGTGTTTATGTACTGTTAAATGTTACTGCCCATTACACTGTTCTCTCATCGTACTGTTAGATGCCAATTTTAGTAGGCGAGTTAAACTATACAGCTTATCTTGGTACCAGTCTATGCAAATGTGCTTTAGAAAACTATTAGTTGCAGGTTTTTTTTGTATTTGGACCCAGATTTAGCATTAACCATGACTGATTGTTTAGCTCTTTGTAGGGCTGTGGTTTTTGTTTTGAGGTTAATTCTACAGCCAAAATATGATTTGGGAATTGCAAGTATTTTTTTATGCAAGTACATTTTCATTGTGAAAACCTTTTGTAAAATACATTTCTACAACTTTACTTGTTTCAAGTCTCTATCCATTATCAGTTTAACAGGAAATCCTATTAAATTATATATATTATACTACCCACTATATGGATTAAATTAATATTCATTACATTTCAGTAGATTGTGGTTTGACTACCAAACCACTAGACCAATATAGCATAACTCTTGGAGGATGCGTCGATCAGCACATTTCACACGAATACCTCTGTGTGGTGAACCCCATCTGTATTACTGCCATGCTCTGAATTAGGGCTTTGCAAATAAAAAGGCAAACTATCTCATGGGTAGCAACTGTATGGGGTTTTGTGGTGCTGGGTGGTTTTATTATTTATGAATTGCTTAAGCACTTCCCTTAATGTCAGCTTTGTGGGCCAGGCTGAAGGACAAGACTTGTGTTATGGAGGATTACTTAGTTCTGTCATTCCCGCAATACGCAACGGTAGTTTTTTGTTTCGAGGTTTGGTGCGTTTTTTTAATTTGTTTTCAATGCAGCAAGATTATGACAAAGGTGAAGCAATGCTAGTATTCACAGTTGGATAGAAAGTATACAATAGCCCAGAACATATTTCACAAGTCAGTCGGCTAACAAGTCAACAGTGGGTTTCATCTTTAGAAGAACACTGTTCATGTAAACGTTGGGCATCAGTGCCTGGTAAGGGTGTCCGTTAGAACCGAGGAAAGGGCCAGAGCAGAGGGGTGTTCTGCACGTAGCTCTGGAAGGCCGGGTCTGATCCCCACTTCTTCAGGGCCTGCTTCTCCAAGATGGGCACCCCGCTGACGTGGCGGAGCAGGAACCACACGAAGAGGGGCGACACCGCGCTCAGGTACTGGGGGCCCTGCATGACGGACGAGGCGGAGAGCCAGAGGCCCGACCACTGCAGGATCTCTCCCAGGTAGTTGGGGTGGCGGCTGTAGGCCCACAGTCCGTGCTGGATGAATTTTCCCTGTGGGGAAAAAAAAAGACTATTGAACTGGGAATTTATTTTATAACCTTTTCTTACAAAAAAACAAAAGGGGTGTTGGTTTAATGCAGGTCAGATTAGATTAGTGTTATCAGTGTACTTACAGCATTATTTGGGTCACGCTTGAAGAACCACTTCTGCTGGTCGGCCACAGCCTGAGTGACGAAGCCCAGGCCCCAGACGCCCCAGCCAATGTAATCCCTCACACCCACGGGCACATCCCGCCTCTCAGCATTGAGCATCAGTGTGGGCAGCAGGGTCATAAACACCCACACAGCTGTGAAGAAAGGGACAATGAACCGCCTTACATATTACCGCAGGCAATGTCAAGAATACATAATCAAGTAAACTTTCTGAGTCCCTTCCTTAATAATGCATTCCACTGCACTGCCAAGGCCTGCGTGGGGGAGTGTGAGGACCGCTTTGAGCACCTTGAATGCTCCAGTATACGAAGAAGGTCCCAGGGTTGTCTCTGACGTTGTTGAACCTGCGGTCCTGGCCGTCCTTCAGGATACGCATGAACAGGAATGTCCCCAACCTGCAAGGAGAACAACGTTCCCGGCCGTTGTTAAAGTTAACCCGTAGGATTATTGATTAACCCGACGCTTGTGCCTCGCAATCATTCGTTCTACAACACTGACCGAGCCAAGGTCGTTGAAAGGAGACACAAATTGACAGGTTTCATACACAACTGCCTCTTAAATTACTATTTAATAGCCGATATACAGGGATCTGGATTGGATTCGGGGCTGTGGTGGGGGGGGGGTCCTGGTTGGCATGGTTACCTGATTCCCCATGCGGTCACCAGGCCGGTTTGCACATTCTGCCGGACATGGCCAGCCCCGCCCCACAGGTGACTCAGGTGGGCTAGCAGTATAAATGTTCCTGATCCTTTAAGGGGGACAATAAGAACAAGACAGTTTTCACAGACTCTGAAGGTTGGGAACATGTGTCCTTTACTATGAACTAGTGTGCACGGCTCATCCTGTCATTTGTCAGTTGTGTGAAGGTGTGTTCTTAATAAATCTTTTACTAAAGGAAATTGGTTCCAAAGTTCAAGGGAAACTATCCAAGAGTACGGACCAGTTGAGACTCAGAGGAGGACACGCCACCCACTCTCCAAGGTGATCAATTTCTCTTCCTCTCTTTCTCTTCTATTCAAATTAGATCAGCTTTATATAGTTTATAGTTTTTTAATAACAGTAGAATATATTGATGTGCGGACAAATTAGTCAATATTAGATCAATTTACTTGGAGTGTATGGACATGTTAGTTTTCTGTTTCAAATTTTAATTCTGACAAAAAAGTGATCATACAAGTAATCATTGATATACTTTGATGTAATTCATTCCATAATGCTGCATTGTAATAATCTCAATAATTTTTGTTCAACATGGAAATGCGTGATGTGAATTCCCAATAGTAGGTCTATAGAGGTATTGACTGCATTACCATCGGACCGGATAGGAGCTATAGAGGCCAGTGGCCACTCTTCCAAACTGATTAACTGTGTCTTTAAATGTAGGCGGGGCATCGGAGCTGTTTTACAACTCGGATGTTTACATAATCCTCATTTTATAACATTGACATACCAATTCGTAATTTAAAATTGTATAACATTGGGGATTTATATATTGTCGTTGTTTGCATTTTTTTTTCAAATAAGCGTGATGAATGGGTTAGAATAAAAACTACAACAAAGCACCAACTCGTGGTAACGAATATGTAAACTGCAACAAAACCCAGCGAGAATTTACCTGCCAGGTCATAGAACTTCTCCGTTTTAAAGGCTGCCGCCACAGCCCATCCAGCCCACTGGATGCCCAAATCGGCCACCGCACATTTGACAATCGTGCTCCCCATAATCAGGTCCAGCAGTCCTTGTAGTATCACATGAATATGAGATATTCTCATGAGACCAACCCTCCTCTGTCCCAAGATATGAACGGACTAAAGGTTCATCCGTGTCCAACTTGTAGGAGTGGCTTGAGGCTTGTAGACAGATGGTTCTTGTAGTCATTCATCACGGGGGATGCTTTTTTAACTTTGCAAGATGTGATGTGAAATGCAAATTATAGTATTGATATGGTATCTTTTCTTCTAACATGCACTTTATATATTTTCCTTTCAGGAGTAAATTCAAGGTCAAAACATATAAATAAAATAAAACCATGGCAGAGAGTAATAGTCCAAAGGGTGGTCCTACTGTCTTCAGTAAGAAAGTCCAAAGGTCACTGAGCAGAAGCAAAGAGAAGGTACACATATTCAGACAGAAGCATAAAAACATTCTCTTGTCTCTGCCTTCCCTTGACTTGCCTGCTTGTATTACAGGTATTACAAAGGTTCGGCAAGACAGTGGAGTCAAGAGACGATGTCTTTGACAGTTGGCTCGAAAGAGTTCATGAACAGCAGGTAAACGCTTTTGTTAGGGGGCCCATACTCCAAAGCTAGTCTTCCACAGAATTTGCTCAATTTTCTCGCAAATATTGAAGAATAAGGTCCTCAAGACTCATGATAAAAGTGTGTGTGTGTGTTCTATTCCTTCCCAGTCTTATGGCACCCGGATTCACAAAGATCTGAAGCTTTACTTGGCAGCAGTCAGAGGTGACCTTGAGTGTTTGTTGTTGGTGCACCCCTATATGTATGGATATGTATGTATCTATATATATATATATATATATATATATATATATATATATATATATATATATATAAGTGTGCTAGTTTGTCCTAGGCTACATACCTCATTTGTGGATGTGGTAACTGTTTTGTGTTTTGAACTTCCCCTAAAGACATGCGCAGCGCTTCAAGACGCCTGACCCAGTCTCTGTACGATGTTTACGAGAAAGACTGGGCGGGAGATGAGGATTTGGGGGCAATCGTGGAGGTCAGATATGAAAAAGAAACGGATCAAATTAGAGGGGTCGGATGGATCTCCACAACACCACCACCACTTACGTTGTACAAACACAAGCTAGACTTGGCTCCCGACTTTTCACAATGTTCAGAGTAGTAACGCTGGTTGTCTGTTGAAGGGTGAGGACCTTCTGTGGAACGATTACGAGGTGAAGGTGTCTGATCAGGCTCTGCGCACCATGGAGTCATACATGGGCCAGTTCCCCGATGTCCGGGTAACACACGCACGCACTCACACACACACACACACACACACACACACACACACACACACACACACACACACACACACACACACACACACACACACACACACACACACACACACACACACACACTCATACACAAACAAGCACAATATCAATTAACCTATAACACAAACACACAACTTCATTGTTCTAATGATCTACTGTTTGTCTTTCAACTACAGGACAGGATTTCCAAAAGGGGGAGAAAGCTAGTTGATTACGACCACTCCCTGCATCAGCTGGAGTCCCTTCAGACCGCCAAGAAAAGGGATGATGAGAAAATAGCAAAGGTCAGGAAGGGTCAGAAATGTCCTGCTGCATCCAAAAATTCCAGTTTGAGTCCCAAACCCCAAATGTCATCTCTGAATATACTCATTGCAGTCATGATGCATTCAAACCCACAGGCAGAAGAAGACCTGAACGAGGCCAAGCATGTCTATGAGGCCATCAACACCGAACTGAAGGAAGACCTGCCTTCTTTACATGAGAGGTGAGGGGAGGACCACAGAGTTACGTCCAGGTGTTCCTGAAGCCTCACCATTATAACTTGTCCTCCGTAAAACTCATTGTTGTTATGTTTGTCTTTCGCAGCCGCATCGGATGCTATGTGTCCGTCTTCTCTGCCATTTCCTCTTTGCGCGACACCTTCTACAAGGAGATGAGCACGGTATACTGCATTCGGCTGTCATCCCTCATTCCTCGAGTTCATCGTGCTGTTTCTTGGGATTATACGGGATGAGACGTTCCTTACCTATTCATCTCTTTGATTTGGTTGTTTCCTCCACAGCTGAACAGCGACTTACAGAATGTGATAAAGGATCTTCAAGAGCAGCATCCAAACCAGGTGTTTGCTGTGAAGGGCTTACAGCGGTGAGTTCATTTCCCAGGGCCTTTTGTATGTACTGAAACTTCTCTGATCATCCATAATAATTAATATAATTATCATCTAAGGTATGGCTCTCTGAAGAGACGGTCGCTGATGTCCCCCAGGCTATGGAAGACCAGCTTCTCTGAATTCCACCAGACCTACAGCCCCAAAATGGGCCCCCAAAGGTTCAGCTTCAAGTCCCCTGACAAGACTCGCCAAGGCGGTACCCTGACCAGGGCGAGCAGCCTGCGTGGCGGGGCGCCCCCCGTGCGGTCTCGGCCCTCGGAGACGCACTCCCTGGTGCTGGGAGACGAGGACGGTCGGTCCCTCCGCAGCGACGCGGGCGGCTCCCTTGCGGATGCCGTGCAGTCCGGGGGTCGTACCGGGGCGACGGGGGGCGACATGGAGGAGCGGAAGGCGGAAGAAGATCAAAACGGTGGTGGGGAGGAAGACAAGTCTGTGAAGGAAGACGAGGCAGAGGCAGATCCCGCATCACAGGCCCATCAGGAAGATAAAGGCGGGGAGGGGGATACCGCGGCGCGGAGTGAGAGCAGCTCAGAACTGAACCACTCTTTTGACTCAGAGAGCTTGGATCTGCAGCTGTCTGCTGAGGCCAACGGCACACTGTACATTGAAGAGAAAGAAGACAGCCCACCAGCCAACGGACTAGCTGTCGACTCTCTGGGCTCCAAGGAGGTTCCTCAGAAGGTTAGTTCTCTGGGCCAGGGATAGGGCTGAGCCTGACACATATTGACAGAAAAGAAAATGTAACACAACTGCCTGGAATCATGATATTTTGTGTTTGTATTCTGTCTGGTGTATAGGATGTTCCTCTAGGAAGCCAGCTACTACAGGACTCAAAAAACACAGTGGTGTAACACAACAAACTGGAAGGTTTGTGGGTTTTAAGCCAAGAGTCTGTATGGCCTTCTTGTTCTTGTTGTTCTATTTTTTCCTTTGAAGATTTGATGAGAAAATTATAATATTTTGTTTTCTAAAAATGTCGAAACTATTAATGAGTGTTAAGCATTGTATAATTTATTTGAAAACAAATCTGCATATTTACTACAATTATGAACAATGCCCCTTCTGGTGAATAGCATATAGGCATAATGACTAAATGTTGACAATAACCTTAATTACCCTTTCGAAAATATAATTGAAGTGTGTTTTGACTCAAGTTATTGTGAAGATGTTTTGACAATAAGTCTGGTCTCTGACTTTAAATGATTTAGTAAATTGTCTGTTTAGTCTGTTAAACTTTTTCAGCCAACCGTATTAATTTAAAATAACTATGTTTGTTAATGATACACTTAAAATCCCCTTCTGATAGAACATTGTACATTGTATAAATCCCTAGGCCTAATCATTTTCAGTAGTTCATAGAAATGTGTTCAACTAACAATGTTAATGACCCAAGAACCAGAACAATAAAACGAAGTAATTCTCTGTCCAACGCTTGTTGCCTGTGCTTGCTGAGAGGGTTTGTTTGGAGTCGACCAGTTAACATATCCTCCACACAGTGCAGGGTCTAAGGGGAAGGGGAGGGACAGGAGCGGCGGAAATCAAGACGGTGTCAGCAGCATAGGCGTGACTCCTGCGTCCTAAAGCACACAGTAGAGACAGGAATCCCAGCTTCGGTGCGTGCGTCCGGCTTCAGTACACTCTATTTCACAGGCACGCTTCGTTCGGTTTCATATGGTTCGATAGTTTAATCTATATACTATACTAACAGTTACTGGATTGCGTACTGAAGAAACATAATCGCATTGTCGTTGTTGCCCAGGTAAGTGTACTTAAACAGGAGCTTCTAGGACCAATGTATTGTTATTTAGTACTAGTAGCAGGTCAACAAGTAATTTGTTTTAAAGTTCAGTGGAAGAATAGATCAACGCATTGGTTAATGTTGATGGATCCAAAAGGGTTAAACAAAATAAGCCCGGATCGGAGTGTTGTTACATTTTCATTATCCAAAGGGTTTTTGAAAGTTAGTCAAACAAAAGAATGTCAGCTGCTCCTCGCACCTCATGATGTCATCAACAATGGGCCGCGCGCACGCAAGCACGCACACGCACACACACCTCAGCTCATAAGTTCACACCTTGTTCATATGACTCGTTGCAGACACGATCATCATGGACGTGACCTCCCCTCCACCTATGAATGGTAAGCGTGTACGAGGAACATCTGAAACCTTGAGAAGCATTGAGATTATTTCCAGGAAATAGCCTCCATAAGACGTGACGTCTTCCAATCAGACCTGTTCTCCTCTAGTTCAGCTCCTCCAGTTCTCATTCATTGTTGACCATTCAATGTGAGATATGTCACTATAATTCGACTTCTGACCTACTGCATTTGTGTTTAATTATTGGGATAGTTCTTTGGCTATTTAATAATCATGAGAGTTTTTGGGGTATTTTGGGGACATATAGTGCAACACGTTTCATCATTGTATTTCATTTCATTTCATATGAACGGTTGTCTTGATATTTTCCAGTCACCACAGCCGCTCCCATGCACACAGAGTCCACTGTTATTGGAGGTAACTATAACGTTTGAAGCCTTTTAGAAATCTTTTCCTTTTCCTTAAGTGCCGTAAAAGTCCCTTCATCCAGATGGTGTTTCCTGCTGTGCTCCTCCCAGTGGTGATCGCGCTGCTCCTGGTGACCCTAGCAGTGGTGGGCTTCCTACTCTACCGCTATCTGTGCCACAACAAGGGCGCCTACCGGACCACCGGGGAGCCCGCCCCGGGAGAGGACCTGGCAGAAGACCACAAACCAAACCAGGCTCCCAATGACAAGAAGGAATACTTTATATGAACCCTGGTTAATGCTGACCAGCATGCCGAGGAAATGAATGGACCTTGTTGGACACGCGGAGAAGAGATGGATGAATGGGAGTATTATCTGTTCTGCTGTGTGCTGTCTGCCATACGTGGAATGTGTTCTTATTTTTGCTGCAACAGGCCAAAAGCAGGAATGAAAAAAGGGGAATGAAAAAAAAAAGTGAAAATGGATGTGTAGCCACCGAGCAGCTGCCCGTGAGAACAGGTGTTTACAGACATAAGGCGTGAGCAGGTGGTTCCCTCCCGTTTTGTCTAGGTCATCATTGTGACGAGGTGCTTTGACAATCAATATTTTAGCCAGGATTAGTTTTTACTATGCAGTATCTGTTATATTCCTGATGTATACAGCACATCAGTCATTTCAGGATGTTTTTTGAAATGGTCAAAACTGTTTTTTTTAATAATGTGCAATTTTTGTTTTTCTCTTGTTGCACGTACCTTGTATTTTTATGTTTGCCGTTTGTTATACAGAAACAGAATTGTCAGTTTTGCCAAATATAGAGGACACTGATTTATTTTTTTGAATCAGTAATTATTTGATCCGAGAATTTAAACAATTATGTACGATACCCACAATATTTCAACTTTATTCCATGAAACGCCATGTCTACACTAATACAGTATATTTGTCATCAAATGTGCCAATACTATGTCTTTTGTCAACTAGCTGCAAATTTACAGCAATTTTGGATTTGCAGTTACCATAATATAAACTAAATTACCATAATGGAATAATTAATGAACAATGAATAGGAAAACTAACTACTGGTCATAAAAACTAACATTTTGTCATAGTATACATATCCGTTTTCTAGATAAAATCAAGATAAACGGTCATTTCAAATTTCCAAAATAACATTTATTCTAATTTGTCATTTTAAATTTTAAGTTTAATATAAAAAGTTAAGTGCACCCAAGTTCTTGCAAAGAGTTCCCCTTGACATGTCTCAGCAAATTGAAGTGACACTCATCTCCTTTTAGTAATCTTAAAAGATAGAAGCCATACCAAAGCTCATCAAATCACCTCAGTACACATTACAAAATAGTTTAGAGATCCCTGACTAAATGTCCATAATCCAAAGACAATTCCATTCCATGCTAGCTGTGGTTGGCATGGCGACTACTGGTTAACCTGTAGATTACAGTTCTTCATATTGCTGGGACTAGGCCACCATTATGTTGCATTACAAACACAATTAAATCTTAAGTAGGACAAAAATATCATGTAATGACAAAAAAAGGTTTAAAGGCTGTGGCCAAAAAGAACCAAATTGTTCCAAGCTGAGGAATACAACAGCACATTCTGCAGCCATGCATCGCTTTTATCTGATATTTTTGCAGTTAATGCAGTTGTTTCTTGTCAGCTCTCGGTGACCTCGTCAGGCTGACATTGAGGAAAAACAAACGAGAAGCTCCATTTGACAACTATGGAATTCGTTGTGCTGGCCACAGCTATTAAGACCAATTGCTATGTCGGATACCCAGTGACACATGTTACTAAACACTAAAAATCCACTCAATCAGCTGATTGTATGCATACCGGCAGGAAATCCTAACCTTAATATCGTATTCATAAGTACATCTTCTTTAGGTTAATTAATAAGCATAAGTGTCCTGGTTAAGTAGGTGTGCAGGCAGTGATGCTAGTAAAAGGTAAAACTGCAGTTGGGCATATTTTATGAACAGACCATGTTTAATGTTAAAGAAGTATTCTAAAATACTAAAATACTACAATGCAGAGTCGTCATACGTTTGTTAACAAAGAAAAGAACATAAAAAAGCAGCTGCTATGCGTGGGTCTTCGCAGATTTTCAAAGCAGTGCATTTTTAGATGAATTAACTCAAGGGTTCATATCACTCTGGCTATCAAATACAAAGGCTTTTGCAATGATATGTTGGCTTCAAAATCGTGACATAAAAACATTCACAACACATTCACACATGGTAGCACTATAGAACAGGTCTTTGGTACAACCAGCTTCTTGGTTATACGAAACAAATGTTTTAGGCTAACAAATAATATAATTAAAAAATCTGCATATAAATAAAAAAAGGAAAGCAGAAATTAAGGAGTCACTTGACATCGTGATTGGTTACACATGGATATTAAAAAGGTTGTATTATTTCCTAAATGTAATAAAGTATTTTAAACAGATCATGCCAGAGTACATACATAAAACACAAGAAGAAACAGCAAGTAATAGTTGTTGCAGTCCATACAATAATCAACTAAGTGTAAAACGCTGGGTATCCGACTCTAAATCAACAATGGTAGAAAACCAAACAACTAAAATGTTGACACCAACCACTCCATTTTACTCAGCTCACTATTAGGACTTGATTTAAAATTCCTTCTTTTAGGTTTACTTAAGTTACTTTGCTTTAATATGCGGATATCTCGAGTGCTCTTTGGCACTTGTTCATTTTATCTACCAGTTGCCCAATAAGGTACAGTAAACCACTTATCTAGTGCTTGACTAATGCCGTAAGCTATTTTTTGTTATATGTTCCTCAAATTGATCAGGTAACATGGAGCCTGTAGAAGTGTGACATGGACATTTTGCTTATAGCATTTAGGCTTCAAGGCTTTTAGTATGTCCAGAATTTAAGACAGAATATGAATGTGAAGTAGAATGCAAAACATTTCAAACATGAGCTTCACTCAATACAAAGGAACATCTAAAACACAAGATTTTTCGGATTTAATCCACAAAGAATTTCAAAAGAAACAGTTTGGGCCGGGAATTTTGGATTGACCGAATCTGATAAAGGATTCTTGGAATTAATTTCTGAAAGACTTTTTTTTTTTTTCGACAGCCACTCTGGGCAGTGGTCTCAATCAATTGTAAAAATGCCCTAGCAAGTGGAATACTGTACCTATTAATAGGGCTCTAAGTTATTACATTCTGTTAGGTGATATCAGTATCATGGCGTGACTGAGCAGCCTTAAAAGGGAGGCATATGGGATGGGGTGTAAGGGCATAGTCGCGTTGGAAGAAGGGAATGAGGTTGGGAATACAGGGAGGAAGGAAAAGGGGAGGGGGATTCGTCGAGAATGGCTGCCGTTACCAGATGGTATAACCTCCACCGGAGCTTCCCAGGAAGAAATTATTCTTGCGCTGTGCCATCACAACATTAGCACCCTGCATGGCCGCCAGCTGAGCGGCATTTGGGGGGTGTCCAGGGGGTGGGGGCTGGAACAGGAGAATAAAAAGGGTCAACGTGGGTACGCAAAAACAAATCAAGTACCGATGTGTTTTAATGTTGTGGAATTTATCATAACTCATTTCAAGAAGCATGGAAGTAGGTAACAGTTGATATCGAGTGTGACTCTTGTTTACTTGGACCAAATTCCAATATAGGGGTTTAATACTTATTATTTATATGTACTTCTCATTACACATATTCTTGTAATATGCAGCTTCTCACCGGAATGGAAACACTGCTGGTGGCCCCGAAGCGTGCTCCGGCATCATAGCCTCCATCTACCATCACTGTTGAGCCAGGGGGGTACATGGCTCCCATCTGATAGTAAGCCATTGGGACATTCTGGCCGACTGCCCCCACTGGAATGTGCTGCTGCATGGGCATGAACATCTGTGCCCCGGGGTATGGAGAGGACATCTGAGGTACCTGGCCAGGCACCTGGGGTGGAAGCACAAATCTGGGCTGGTATATCTGTAAAGAGGGAGAATTGATTCAATAAATGTTCAATATATTAATTGGAATAGGATTAAACGAAGATATTTTTGTGATTGCTGGTGATGTGTATTTAGGAGCACCTTAGTTCTCTCCATAACTTACCTCAGAGTATGCAGGAGGTGCATCTGTGTATGGAGGCGCCTGAGGGGATACTTGCATAGCAGGAGGGTAGATAGGTGCGCTGTTCTGTTGAGGGTACAACCCTTGCTGGGGATATGAACCTGAAAAGCAAAAGATAAATAAATATCGACCAAAAAATTAAATAATAAATAACATAATAATAATTAAAACACCCATGGGCGATTTCGCTATATATGTAGGGTTGTAGCTCTTTTTTTTTATTATTTCGTTCTCCATAGAAATCCATGGTGATGGATGAATCGTGAGGTTTAATGTGATTTGATGGCTATCGTTCAGTTATACAAACGATGACCTCGAAGATCGCCGTCAGACGCATTCGCGATTTCTCACGAAATGCGATCGTAGACTGTCATTATTTCCTTCTTTTTCAACAGATGGGAGAAACAGAGAGATAGCCAGAGGCAAAAAATAAAAAGTCATCTAGTTAGACTTAGAGAGACAGCTTTGTCGCGAAGATCTGAGCAGACAATAGAGAGCGTTACGGGGAAAACGGCCACAGATCAACGTTAGTGGCATTAAAATGTAAAAACCGATGGTGACATTGATTAAGGACAACCAACTCAGTTACTGTGAACGCTCAGCTTCAATCGAGATTAGATGAAGCTGTCAAAAAACCGACACAATAGCAACAATGCAAACAGAAACACAATCTCATCAGGTAAATCATTGTTGTGCTCATACGTTAAACCCGCTCGTACTCGAGATTCGGCGACATTTATCCATCTAGTTACATAACGCGAGCAGGTTCCACTAATCAAGACGTATGATGTCCATCCGAGGCTTACCTTTGTTATTCATGGTTCTGTATTTTGTAGAATAAGATAGCTTGAAAGGATAAACGCAGATTCAGGTGTCTTAACGGGGCCTTGTGACAGGTTACACCACACTTCCTTGTTTTCCAGCTTGTTGTGGCGCTAGCGGTTACGTCACTCAGATGGGGTTGGTTATGAAACTGCTTGCGCCACCTATAGGTTACTGTCACGGGTCTGAGCCAGTTTAGGCTGGGAGATGATCCTTCATTGTACCGGTTTGACGCTCTGCTACAAACAACATCCGGTATGTTCACTTCCTCTGGGCTGTACACGCCAGGGCAGTTGACAATCCCAAGCGCTAGTAGAAGAATGAGAAAATGACATGAATATCGACATCAATGAGAATGCATGCGTCGTTTTACAAAGCAATATCCAAAACAAGTAACTCGAACTCGAATATCCCTTTATCGGAAGTCCCTCCCTCTATCACAGATAAAATCAATGCAATAGAAAGTCCCAACTTCCCTTCCCAATAACGCTCATTTGAAGCATCTCTTCCCGTGCTTTTCGTCGCGAGATGAGAACGCCTAGGAACGAGGTGGTTACATTTATCAGAAAGCAGGTACATTATTAGCAGACACTTTTATCAGTAGTAATTTACATCTACGTTTTCCTTAGACAGCTTCGTGAATTCCATCCAAAGATATGGATGGTGTGCAACAGAAAATGTCAAATGTATCTAGACCTTCTTGCCCCTAAAGTGTCTTATTCGCCTGCTATACAAATGTTATATTAGAATGCTCACATTCAAGGGGCAGGACATGTTTTTATGGTTTGTCGAACAATTGATTTTAAGGTTAATACATTATCATTATCAAATATTTTAACAAACACTGTATCCGCCTAATAGACTGTCTGCATGAATGTTATGTATTTAATGTCTAATGTTCTGAATATAGGCACATACTTTGTGTTTCTGCCTAAAGACCTACATACAAATACAAACGCACAATAGCCCACCCCTCTCCCCCTTGTATGATGCACTTTCCCTTTAAGAGGGATGCACTGTCCCTTTAAGAGAACCGCAGCTCCACTGAAGTCGAGGCAGACATTTTTCAATGCAAGGCTTTTTTTCTTGCATAAATTATGTTCATGACGTAGTGCAAAGGGCCACATTTTTCTAATTTTCCTTTACTTTACAACAGATAATGGCTTTTTAATTTGACACCCGGAGGATTTCTGATGATTTGAATTGTTGTCCAAAAGGAAAACGTCATTAAATATTGAGAAATAGGAGATCCTCACATTGCAACCCCTCCTTATCAATGCAAATGCCTCTTTTGTGTGCAGTCACAGCGCCTGTCTGGAAGCTGAGATGAATTTTTAATTATGTGTGACTGAAACAAATTGTGACAAGGACCATTTAGAAGGGGAGGACAACTGAAAATAAAATAGATCTGCTTGGTAAGTTGCAAATAATTCCCACCCGTCTAATACTGCCCGCCGCGTATCCCTATGTAGCGACGAAGCGGCGAGAGGAAATGAGTTTGGGTTAATATGCAATGCTCGTAATTAGCATAATTTATATATTTATGATAAAGAGAGGGAAACACATTATATTCGGTCTCTAGGCATGGGGTTGAGACGCGATCTGTCGCGCACACCGGGTGGTAACAGTTTGTTCCCAAAAGTAGCCGTCGCGGCGAGACTTTTATTGCCGCGAATGGGGGTGGGGTGGTGGTCGTTATCCCCAGCTGAAGTTTTGACAGATCACCATTTGTAAAGAGGGTCCTACTGTCAGACAATGGTCATCCATGTATTTTTTGAGCTTTTGATTCATCACTGAAGACCGCCTCATGTACATTGCAGCTCGTTCATTCATGTTCTCCCAAAACGTGTTCAAGTACAACAGAGAGGGTGGGCCTGTTTAGGCCCATCAAATATAATCTATTCATAGCGTGACAGAAATAGCCATAAATCAAAGAAAAAGTCCTAACCATGTGTCCATGTCTTATGCTTTCCCCTCAAGATACCCACACTATTTATGGTTCCCCGGTCCGTGTCCCCGCCGTGTGCAAACCCTGATCGTAGTTTTTGTTTATGGTTGTCGTAAAGTATAAATATAAGTGACTACATGCATTGGTGTCTTCCTTATGTTGTCACAGAATTCAAGCTGCAGAGGGGTTGTATGTGTGCTAAAAACATGGACTCACAGGACATCCCTGCTAAAGCTGCCCCACTTACTGTCAATGAACAGGTACCCCCCCGCCTCTAACTGCAAGAATACTAAACAGATTTAAACCCTGGATAGCTTTGAGATCATTGACTGATGTCGCCTTCATTTACCATATCATAACTATAACATGCAATACTCTGCTTTACCACTACCATCAACTTGATGCGTTGTTGTGTACCAATCTGCTGCCATGCTTATTGATCAGATATATTTGTTTTCCTTCGGCAACATTCTATGTAGACACGGTCAGCAAACATAAGCAATGCTTCTTGTTATGAATGCTAAGAACGCTTGAGAGAGCATTGCTTGATCTGCTTGTGGGCTGATGCACTTGTACTTGCTTTGAGGGACCCTTGCTCTAATCATTTGTCTTTTTTTGTTGGTTTTGTTTTGGTTCACTGTGTCCTAACATATGCTTGGCCTCTCTGTTCTCCGTAGCCATTCACTGTCTGACTGCAGAAGTCTTTATTCAGCCATTTAGTTCCTGCACTTTGAAATTTCCTGCCAAAGACCACCAGGTATGCATCCTCTCTCTTCCTGCGTTGTCTCTGCACCTTGCCCTTCAGCCAAGGTTGTCTTGCTGCCCGTCCCCTCGGTCCGTCATTATCCCTTCATCCCATGAGTCACGTGTCTCTCTCCAAACCGGGTTCAATATGGCTAGGTTAGGTGCCGAGACCTAACCCCAACCCTGAAGAATATTGACTGAATAATCAGTTTAAATGCGGAAATGTTTTGTAAAAAAATAAAAAGGTTTGACAAAAATGGCTGTATTTAGATGGGATAGACTTAAACGTAGATACAATTAGGAATCTTTGAGACCAGGGTTGTATAAAGCAACATCAACAAAGGATTGCATGAAAAAGATAAGCACCAGATCAGGTATGATGGATGCATTAGATGACGCATCGAACATGCTTCCTCTCATAATGTAAGATGAGCTGTAGGAAGGGTTCTTCCGAAGGGTCTGCAAGGGTCAATTTACGTTACTTGACCTGTATTTTGCTTTCTGTTAACCCTTGAACCCTGGCTGTGTTTCAGGTGATTGTAATGTCTGGCCATGAGACGATCCGTGTGCTAGAAGTAGAGGTAGACTCTTCCACTGCGTCCTCGTTATCAGATGACAAAGTGGAATCCAGGTTGGAAGGAAGAGACGACCAGGCCCCGAAACAACCTGACGTCAGCAGCATCCAAGACACACCTACTGCCACTAAGATCGCTGGGGGAGCAGGTAATTCCTCCAAATGAGATTTGTAGTTGCTGTTTGGCCCACTCATTGGTGTGGATGATATGGCAACCCGGCCCCCGACAGAGCGGCCCTGGAAGCCCGGGGGGCAGGTGATACAGGCGGCCTAACACCCGTTTCCCCCAGAGGGCGCCAGGGACCGCTTTAGCGCGGCCCCACTCAACGCAAATGGGAAACACCTGCGAAGGATGAAGGCAATCAGACGCAGGTGAGGGGTATAAAGGAGAAGCGGATACGTGGTCTAAGGAGAACTTGTGGGTCCAGTACAGGGTCTCGGACCAGACCGAGATTCCCTCCCCGTACGGACCATTGCTCCAATGACTCGTTCCAGAGGAGACCTACGGACTACACAGGCGGACCGCCGCATCCAAAGACCGGGACAGCGCGTGAGAGAGGACCGGAGAGTCCACAGCGGCTCACGGAGCCCAGACTTTGATTTGTAGTTTTACCGTGTTGGGAGATACCCCGTGCTATGATTTGGATTCAATAAATGCGCCTTTTTCTGCTTTTTTCGCATCCGAGACTTGCACTGATTCTGACCTGCACCCGGACAGGCCTTCTTTATATGGTAGCAGAGAGGGGGGGAGTAATAACGGAGCAGTTGGTTGTGCCTCGGCCATATATCAGTAAGGTCCTCTTCATGGCCCACACGCATGTCTTAGGGGCCCACCTAGGCATGGACAAAACTAGGGGTCGGATCCTAGACAGGTTCTACTGGCCCGGGATAAAAAAGGATGTTACAGTGTACTGCCCCGAGACCCTCGACCCGAAGTCTGTTGATCCCGATGGCCATTATAGAGGTACCCTTCGACCGGCTGGCACGAGACATTGTGGGGCCTCTCCCAAAATCCAGCCGGGTCCATTGATATATATTAGTCATGGTGGACTATGCCACCCACTACCTGGAAGCCCTGCCCCTCTGCGCCGCAACCGCTAAGGCAGTAGCCCGGGGGCTAATGCTGCTTTTTAGTCGTGTGGGGACAACACAGGAGATTTTAACGGACCAGGGGTCCTTTTTTATATCACGAGTGCTAAAGGAGCTTCTTAGTCTGCTACAGGTGAAGCAGCTGAGGACTTCGTTACATCACCCCCAGACAGACGGGCTTGTTGAAAGGTTCAACAAAACCCTTAAGCAGATGCTGAAGAAGGCCATGGAGACGGACGGATAAAAACTGGGACCAGTTCCTTCCCCACGTCCTCTTCGCAGTTTGCGAGGTACCCCAGGCCTCCACAGGGTTCTCCCCCTTTGAATGAGGGGACTCGTGGACCTGGCTAAAGAGGTGTGGGAGAGCCGACCCTCCCCCCATCGTACCCTGGTGGACCACGTCGAACAGGTACGGGGAGAATGGCTCAGGTCTTGCGCATAGTCCGGAACACCTTCACAAGGCACAGCAGGCCCAGGCTCGGAACTACAACCGCGGGGCCCAGCTGCGCCTCTTCCGGCCGGGTGAGCGGGTTCTGGTCCTCATTCCGACAGCCGAATACAAGTTCCTGGCCAAGTGGCAGGGACCGTATGAGGTGGTCGACCGCGTGGGGGAGTTGAACTACCGGGTGCGGCAGCCGGGGAGGTGTAATCCCACCCAGCTGTACCATGTTAACCTCCTCAAACAGTGGAAGGCCGGGACAACCCTACCGGTTCCGGCTCCCTCGGTCCTTGTCGCCCGGCAAGGCGGGCCTGAGGTCCTGATGGGAGACGACCTCAGCCCAGCCCAGAACCAGGACCTCGCCGACATTGTGCTGCAGCACCAGGACGTGTTCTCGGAGATACCCGGGAGAATAACGGTCGCTCAACACGACATCAGAACGGCGGCAGGTGCCACGGAGCGCGTACCACCGTACCGGGTTCCAGAGGCCCGTCTGGGTCGCCATACTGGCGGAGGTCGAAAGAGATGCTCCAGCTCCGAGTGATCGAGGAATCCCAAAGCGCCTGGTCCAGCCCAGTCGTCCTGGTCCCGAAGCCAGACGGCTCTTTTAGCTTCTGTAATGACTTCAGGAGACTGGATGAGGTCTCGGAATTCGACGCTTACCCAATGCCACGGGTCGATGAACTAATAGAGCGGCTCGGCCCCGCTCGCTACCTCGCCACCCTCGACCTCTCCAAGGGATATTGGCAGGTTCCCCTCACAAAAACTGCCTGGGAGAAAACTGCGTTCGCAACCCCCGGGGGACTAATCAGCGCACGGTACTCCCCTTTGGCGTGCATGGCGCCCCGGCCACCTTCCAGGGCATGAAGGACCGTCTCCTGCAACCACACCAGGCCTACGCTGCCCCCTACATCGATGATATCACCATCCATAGCGCCAGCTGGGACGTCCACCTGCGACACCTACGGGCGGTCCTAGGGGAGCTGAGGAAGGTGGGTCTCACCGCCAACCCAGCCAAGTGCCATCTTGGCTAAGAGGAGGCCTCCTACAAGGGCTACAGAGTCGGACGCAGGAACGTCCGACCTCAGGAGGTCAAGGTAAAGACCATCCTTGGCTGGCCCCGCCCCACCACCAAGAAGCAGATTAAGTCGTTCCTCAGTGATGTGGGATATTATCAGAGATTCATTCCCGGTTTCGCCACTCTGGCAAGCCCCCTCCATGACCTTACCCGGAAGGCTCTACCAGAGCGTGTAACCTGGTCAGTGGCAGTATGGTAGAAATTAACCTTACATTTTATGTTAAACTATGATTATTATTATAAGGCCTACATATCATATAGATACTTTAATAGTGGAAAATAGCTGATCACCTTTCCCCTAGACATTAGGTGTCATGTGGCGCCAGTGAGTAGGTCCACTCTATTCCTATCTGATGTACTCTCTCTGAAGACATTGCTGACATTCACACATGTGCATCATCTCTGCTTGTATAGAGATAATATATGTTCAAAAGGCACAGTTGGGACCTAGAAAACATGAGAATATGCTGACATCCACACAGTATGACCCAAAAAAACATGCTATGCACATCAATATTTGATGAAAGTCCAACTTTGTATTGTGTAATAATTGGGGATTTAAGGAGCAGGACGAGAGTCATTCTGGAGTGTCTTTGCAAACTCGCTCGGTTTTGTTGTCTCTCGTTTGCGGGTTACAATGAACTCCATCTATACTTGACCTGGACTCTCCGATTCCTCTTGCATATAGCTAGTTGAAGTGAATTAGATAAGTCGTTAATAGAAATCTACGACAGCAGCAGAAGGGGTATTCAGGCTACTTAGACAAGCCCTCTGCTCCGAGCCCATCCTACTAACCCCTGACTTTACTCTATCTTTAATAGTACACTCCGATGCCTCAGAGGTGGGCCTTGGGCCAGTTCTCTCACAGGTCTGGAACACGGAGGAACATTCGGTAACCTATATCATCCGGAAACTTCTCCCCAATGAAATGAACTACTCCACCGTGGAGAAGGAGGCCCTGGCCATCAAGTGGGCCTTGGACAAGCTGCGGTACTACCTCCTGGGCCGGGAATTCACCCTGGTGACGGACAACGCCCAACTCAAGTGGATGGCCACCGCCAAGGACACCAACGCCAGGGTAACGAGATGGTTAATGGCCCTACAGGACTACCGGTTCAAGATGGACCACCAAGCATGGCGGGAGCACGCCAACGCCGATGCCCTGTCCCGGCAGTCAGAGGCACCCCGGGGCTTCATCAAAGGGTGGAGGAGTGTGGCAACCCCGGCCCCCGACAGAGCGGCCCTGGAAGCCCGGGGGGCAGGTGATACAGGCGGTCTAACACCCGTTTCCCCCAGAGGGCGCCAGGGACCGCTTTAGCGCGGCCCCACTCAACGCAAATGGGAAACACCTGCGAAGGATGAAGGCAATCAGACGCAGCTGAGGGGTATAAAAGGGCTTATAAATATAAGCTGATACGCGGTTAAGGAGAACGTGTGGGTCCAGTACAGGATCTCGGACCGGACCGAGATTCCCTCCCCGTACGGACCATTGCTCCTGAGACTCGTTCCAGAGTAGACAGACGGACTACACAGCCGGACTGCCAGTGGCTCACGGAGCCCAGACTTTGATTTTTAGTTTTACTGTGGCGGGAGATAGCCCATGCTATGATTTGGATTCAATAAATGCGGCTTTTTCTGCTATTTTCGCATCAGAGACTTGCACTGATTGGGGGGAGGCAGGGCAAGACGGAACCGGGTTACCACAATGCACAGTTCACAAGGTCCAAAACATCAGACGTGCGACACGCAACACAACGACATTTGAACCGTGCGCCAGCTTGATCAGTTCACCCAATGCGACTGTAAATCAGGTTCAAGCTGTTGACGCCATTGGTCCAGGACTTGCTTACTCCAAATCCAACCAATGACGTCTATGTTCCAAGTTTAGCTGAAAAAGGTAGACTAAAAAAGGTCCAAGGTTTTGGCAAATGTGAATTCATGATTTGAATTGCCGGTATCATTTCAGAACGTATTGTATGAAAATCTATGGTGTCATCACAGTTGTGGGAGGTCAGTTTTGCCAAAAGATCTTGAAATAATTTCACATGGCAAAAATACCATCAGACCTGTTATAAATATACTCTTCTACTGTTTGTTCAGATGTCAGAGAGCAGCAGGTCATAACCGTGGATGCCACAGGCCCCACCCTCCAAACACTAGCGCCAACCATTCCTATCAGTGCAGCCCTACCCCAAACGCAGGCCACCCTACCCATCAACATACAGGCATGTCCGCAGGTATGTTAACGACGATCACAAGCTCAACACACTAATCACTCACTAATTCACTGAGTGCCTTCTCCACCTCAAGATACAAGATTTTAGAAATTATATTTGTCACATGCAAGTAAATATAGTGAAATATTATTGCATCAAACTCCTAAGCAGTGCATATGCCAAGAACATCACACTTAGAAAGCTAGGCTATAAACAAAATATCGGATAAAAATATCCCAAAATATACAACACAGGTTATAAGTGAACACTGCACATACTTTAAATGGCACGAGTGCAAGGAAAAGTGTCAGTGAAGAGTTTATGACTCATTGTTCAAGGCTCTGATAGCTTGTAGGAAGAAACTTCTCCACAGAGAGCCTCATCATCGCTTTATCCCCGCCCAAAGTTGCTGACGCAAGAGAGCTTTGCCCAGCTGATGACGGGGATGATGGCCCAAGCGGGGTCCCTGGGCCAACCGCTGCTCATCCCCCTCAGCATGGCCGGGTCCCTGGGGGGCCAGGGGGGACTGGCTGTGCTCACACTCCCCACCACCAATGTAGCTACGCTGCCCGGATTAACTGCAGCCAGCACAGCCGGGAACCTCCTCAAACTGCCCTTAGCAGGCCTTCAAGGTACTGCGCTTTGTGTGTTCGATTAGATGAGTAGAGTGTAATGTGATTAAATAAACGGAGTGAGGAGAAACGCCACGTTCGTTGACCAGTCATTTAGGACATGTAAGGTTATAAGAGAGGCTATTATGCATCAACGTATATATATATGTTTAAGTAAAAGTAGGTGTTCAATTATTCTATAATTACAAGCTAATATAAATGAATGCAATGCTATCCATCCAGCTGCTGACCCCTACTCCTTTCTTACATCAAGACAAGTACCTGTTATGTTTTGCCATTATGTTTTGCATATATACTTCTCTCTGATTCGATTGCTCAGCTGAACGTGTTTATAATTGCTGATCCTGAGGTCTGCGTGACCTCTAACCTCAACAATGACCGTTGGTTGTTTCTCTCCAAGCTGCGACCGTGCTCAACTCCCTGCAGCCTCAGCTGCAGACGACCGCCGCCACCTTGTTCCAGCCGCAGGCCGCCTCCCTGCAGCAGGTGACGTCTCAGCCCACGCAGGTGACCGGCACCCAGGTGACGGCGAGCCAGGTGGCCGCAGCCCAGATGGCCTCGGCGATCGCTACCACCATGGCTCAGCCCGGCATCTCCGTGGCGGCGCTGCAGACCGCCGGGCTCTCGCTCAACCCCGCCATTGTGAGTTTAGCGTTTTTTACCTGCGATCAAGAAGTAGGTTGTAGACAGATTGAGGACGTTGTTTGAAGCATGTTAGGCGCGCAGCATTACACGTGTTTTTCTGGTAGAGGTTGAGGACTATAGGTTAACCGCGTTTCGTTGATCTGAGATTAATACGTTCAACATCCGAAAAAGTGTTTTCCTGAATTGTGGCACTATCTCTTTTTGATAACAGTGCCAACATTGGTATCCAGTTTCCAGTCGCTTAGACCTCTGCATTGATAAACGAGTACAGCTACGGTCGTTGATCATTTAAGTTGTATCTTGTTTTTAGTTCAGCGCTGCATCCTTCGGAGCACAGCCCCAGTTCCTGAGTTCGCTCACCTCCACTCCCATCTTCACCACGGCCATGTCCAATATGACGGGCATCACCAGCCAGGTCATCACCAACGCTCAAGGACAGGTGGGTTTCAGCGGGGCATCTGCTACCTATGTTCTGCTTATGCTACGTGTGTAGGGATTATTGTGATTCAAGAGCCATTACACTCACATTATTATTCATTGTATGACATATTTTACCAATGATGGCTAATACTTATTACGGCTGTTACTAATGACGGCTGTTATTAGTCAATATTGGATTTTGTTGTACTTCAACACTATAGTTACTTAGTAAAACCCTAACCCTATTATTGGTTGGTTGAATTTTATATAAAAAAAAAAAAGCTAACGCTGTGATAGAAGAAGAGGCCGAGACGGTCGTACTGACCTACCTGAATAATGTGCTCTGGTTCTCTAAAGGTCATCGGGACGCTCCCGCTCCTTCTGAACCCGGCCTCTCTGGGCGGAGCGGCCACTCACACCCTCCCCCTGCAGGGGCTCCAGCTCCAGACCGTCGCCCCTCAGCTGCTGTTCAACGCCCAGGGCCAGATCGTGGCTACTCTCGGGGGCGGAGCCACCGCAGCCCCCATCGCTGCCGCCATGCTGCCTAAGGACTCTGCTGCGTCCGGCCTAAACAAGCCCAACATGCAGGTAGAATAGTTTAAATCCAAGTATGGCCGGTAACCTTTTACCGATTCAAATTGGAAAATGGGACATGGTACAATGTCGATACACTGGCCCGGATAAAAGCATCCTTTTTTTTGAAGTGTTATGATGTGTGGCCCCGTCCCTTCTAGGCCTCGGTCACAACTGTGGCCCAGTCGCCCGTCATCATCGCCCCGCAGACCTCTGTGAAGACAGCCGCCACGCCCATCCCCATCTCCTGTGCAGACATAGCAACAGTGGGCCAGCTTGTCAGCAGTATGAACACCTGCTCCTCCACGCCCAGAATAACTCCCATAGCAGGGTATTTATAACTGGACTCAATTCTACTGTTTCCCCCCCCCCCCCCTCCTGCCTAGAGCCCCAGCATGCGGTCAACAATGAGGAGGGCATTAATCTGGAGGAGATCCGAGAGTTTGCCAAGAATTTCAAGATCCGCCGACTCTCCTTGGGACTGACGCAGACACAAGTGGGGCAGGCCCTGACAGCCACGGAGGGTCCTGCGTACAGCCAATCAGCTATCTGCAGGTAAGCCCCTCCCCCCTTACCTGAACACAATGCATCCTCATGCATGCATTATAAGTCGTGTAGTAATTTATATACATTTGATAAAAATATTTCATCTTTAATATTGAGGCCCTGGTGTCATTGAGATTAAACAGGGGTAATACTAAATTTGAATGTTAAAAAGCAGTAACATGGTGTTTATAGTGAGAGCTGGATGGAAAGGCATTCATCTTGCATCTGTGTCGGGCTAAATGATTCCAAGGGCAAGGTTTGATATATAACACGGGAGGACTGGGCTGCTCTTACACAGGGATGATTGTCCTGCAGCTTTTGTTCAGACACTTGGAATTACCCACATCCATCTGTGGAGCCTGGGGGGCGATGCTGTAGTGTGTCGGTGATGCTGTGTTAGATTCATATTTTTATGTTCAACAACATGATTCTGAGTTAACCTAACTGACGGGGTTGTGAAACGGCAGATTCGAAAAGCTGGACATCACGCCTAAAAGTGCCCAGAAGCTGAAGCCGGTGTTGGAGCGCTGGCTGGCGGAGGCGGAGCTCTGGAACCAGAAGGGCCAGCAGAATCTGATGGAGTTCGTGGGCGGAGAGCCGTCCAAGAAACGCAAGCGGCGCACCAGCTTCACGCCGCAGGCCATCGAGGTCCTCAACACTTACTTTGAGAAGAATGCCCTGCCCACGGGCCAGGAGATCACGGAGATCGCACGGGAGCTCAACTACGACCGCGAGGTGGTGCGGGTGTGGTTCTGCAACCGGAGACAGACGCTGAAAAACACCAGCAAGATAAACGTCTTCCAGGTGCAGTAGTACACTCTCCTTTCTGAGCCGAGGGCGCGCGGTGGTGAGCTGCTTGGACCTATACCAGGATGGCAGGGGGGAAGCGTTGAGAAGATGCAGATTGCATTGTATATAGCCACAGTGACTTGAGGTGAAAAAAAAATTGAAATTCTAAGAAAATAAAGGAAGAGACATAAGAGTGTCACGAAGAGTATGCAAAAAAAAAACATTTTTTAAGGTATGTAACGGTACGTTTGTGTCAAAGAGTCAGAATGCATGATTCTATATCATCAGATATAATGTTATTATTCTTCAATATATAAAATTGGCTATTATAATTTTTTTTTTTTTTTACACTTTTAACCATTTTTAAGTGACCATGTAACCTACAAACTAATGTGAGGAATCTTTGGATATAAACCGCCAGCCATTTTGAATTGTATAGCTGCTAATTTCTCATTTGTTTTATATATTCTGTATGATGTTTTAATGAAACTCAAGACAGCTTTCTGTTTCTTTTACCGCATTAACGGTTATCTTAAAGATCTAAAAGTGCGTCCGTTGTACATTTGATTTAGTTTTGAGGTAAACCAGGTGTAACCGTGAAATGTTGCCTTTTATAAAAGTGTTTATGGACTAATCTACATTTCACAACATGTCCTGGTTGATTTGTGCCAGATAAAAAAAAAAGCTATTCATAGTATGAGCTATGAATTAGGGAAGGAAAGTGAAATTAATGTTGAGCAAAATATTATGGTTCCAATTCTCGTTTTGAGAGAAGAATGAACCGGTTTCCTGTCTGCACGTACATTCTTTATAGCTGTGTGAATTGGAGACAAAAGAGAGGCAGTTTATTGTACCTCTATCAGTCCTTCCAATAATGCTTTGCACTTTAGTGGACTTTGGGACAAGCAAAATGGTTGCATATAGTATGTATGCATTCATAATTTTTTACTTAACCACTTTGGAGAATTGTAGCAGCTACTGGTTAAAAAATACAATCAACATGATGCCAAATGTCATCTGCTAATGTTAACATTATGCATATCCATGAAATAATATACTGTATTTAGTATTCAATTTGACCTTTCTTTTCATCCCATCATTTTATTAAAATATAACACTATGCCTTCAACATTTTACAAACGTTATATACATTATTGTGAAATGGAATGGGTCTGCGAATCAAACACTAAACAGGCATCATCCAGAACTGATCATGTTAATGTCAAGTTACAATATATTGGTTTGCTAAACCTTGTTGTTACAAAAAACGCTGTGTTGTCATTTTTGAACAAATAAAATATAAGATTCTTGGACTAATATTGTTATAGCTTTTGTTGTTTTTAAACACCTACACCGCTACACCCCCACGCACACACATTCACGCGCTATAATTTTTTGTGTCTACAGTAGTTCTCCCGCCGGCCAGTAGAGAGCGGTAACGAGGCGTGACGTCCATCCCACGTTACAATAGGAGTAAGCGGATATTGCGGGTTTGTCATAGAGAAGAAGAGAGATAAACAAACAAAAGAAATGTATATTCTTAATCCATGTTCCATGAGGGTGGATTTAATTGGTACTTATTGAATCGGGTTTTCATCGTCATAATCGTTTAGCTGTAAGGTAAACCCCATAAGGACACATAGAGGGCCATAGATTCACTTAAAGGGTCTGAGAGCTACGTTAGCATGCAGGCTAGCGGCTAGCTCAGCGTTTACGATAACCGAGCGAATAGCTTGACATGTTTATTTTAGTACGTGAGGAAGGAGTGCGACACGATGGCCTGAAGCCCTCACTTGGTTAGCCGCAAGCCACACTTCGCTCCTCCGAAGGTTGGTTATGTTTCTGTACTGTGCATGGTATAGGGGTACACAGTCATAACATAACTAACTGTGAGGTGTATCAAATGAAACGTGCACAAGCACTCTGAACTCAATCCATGTTTGCCAACTCGGCAGCATATTGTGTGGAAGGGATCTTTTTAGGTATTGTGGTTGCTACTACATGTAATGTATAATGTATCAATTGCCATGTAGTTAGTGGAAACCTACAGGTTTATTCTTTGATTGTCCATTTCATGTGCAGTCATTTGTCCGTTTTGGTTCAGATGTGTATTTAAGTTGCTCATGTCATAATTAAGTGTTTGTCTTTCTCCACCAAAAGTTTGGCATTTATTTTAATACAGCTGGACATCTTGGCGGAACTTTAAACGGAATCGCTCCGTGAGCTTTTAGCGTCGTCACCATGGCGTGGGCACTAAAGCTGCCCCTGACGGACGAGGTGATCGAGTCAGGCTTGGTGCAGGACTTCGATGCGAGTCTCTCGGGCATTGGCCAAGAGCTGGGAGCAGGGGCATACAGTATGAGGTACTGCATGAATTCAGACAAACTTAATCGTTTTATTCCTTGTAGAATTGTAGTTATAACTGTTTAAATGTATGCATTAAGTAGTACATTGCCACACAGTGATTTGTTATCAAGAGATACTTTTTTTTGTTTATCAACCACATATACTTGTGTTATTGCAACCCATTCTAAACTTAAATACAGCATACAGAACACAAAAATATGTATTCTAGGCAATGTATGAAATTGATAACTTTAATTAAGCCTAAATAATAACTAGCTAAAACATCGATTAGCTACATTGATTTATGCATGTATAATAACAATGCAATGACTGCTGCACTAATATACTATCTTATGTATATTTCATTTGATATCCCGAAAAACATTGGTTTAAGCCTAATAATCACCTCTTAAATGTGAATCTCCTATTCCAATCTCCCTTACTGAAAATGTATTCACTTTGATAAATGTATATCCAATTTAACCTACTTTTAATAATGGCCCCTCTAACAGATGGCTGAAGTTTGGCGATTGTGTGTGCAATTAAATACGATTTTGCTGACTCAGGCGTAGTGCTTGGAAAAGAAAACACTCTGTGTCCTTGTTGATTTAGCGAGTGCACCATTACATGACCCACCGAAGCCTGCAAAGAGCCACTTCATTGCTGAAATTCTTGGGTTGAGAGGAGAAACGGGATCCACAGCCTGGAGACCGTGGTATTGGCTGGTGTCGTCCAACTTGCTTTCATTGGAATTGATGAATTTCTGTCTGAGAACACCCTGCAAGCCAGTGTGTATTTTCGACAATGCACTAATGCAACTAATGTGTGCCCAGTTGTATCCAACTAGATGGGTAAAGCTCTGATGCCTCTCAGACAAACACTGGAATGCATAGAATGAACCCAAAGGAAATAATTTCTGAAAAGATTAAAACGCTAAATGCTATTTTCTTTGGTTGTTTCAGCGACGTGCTCGCCCTGCCCATCTTCAAGCAGGAAGAGTCCAACCTGCCCCCGGATAATGAAAACAAGATCCTGCCCTTCCAGTATGTTCTGTGTGCAGCTACCTCGCCGGCCATCAAGCTGCATGACGAAACACTCACCTACCTCAACCAAGGTCAGTGCCCGACTCGCACCCAGCGCCGGCCACATGATGGACATGACTGATACCATTTACCGAATGTATCTCAACATTATTGGAAAGACCCGGGCACATTAACGGCTAATAACAATGTGTTGATTGGTTGTTGCAGGACAGTCCTATGAAATTCGAATGCTTGACAATCGGAAAATCGGGGAGCTTCCTGAAATCACCAGTAAGATGGTGAAGGTAAGCCTCCAACCTAGTATTTCACTTAAGAGTTATCAGGTGATCATATAAATATATTCATATGATGATCAGCTCAGATTTGACCAAACTTACAGTTGCAATGTTTTTGCTTGTCGTAAGGGCTGCATCACTGTGAAGGCATTTAGCTGTCTGAACTTTAAGCGAACCTTAAAGCTCACTGTTTCCCTTGTTTCTATGTACGTGTTATTGGCAGTGAATATTTTGATGCCATAACCAGAACATTGCCTAATTGTTGTTTGGAGGTATTCAGCAGTGCCAGGTTGTTCACTTTTCTGTGTTTTGTACGACCTTAGAGCATCATCCGTGTGGTCTTCCATGACCGACGGCTGCAGTACACAGAACACCAGCAGCTGGAGGGTTGGCGCTGGAACCGGCCCGGGGACCGCATCCTGGACCTGGGTAAGAACGGAGCTTCTCCGAGCCCCTTTCACATAGTCGCTGGTCCGCTTTGGGGGGATACAGCGAGGGGGATCTGGCTCATGGCCACCGGATGAGATTTGTGTGTGACGGATTATGATAACCAATCTGATGCGTTACAGAGAAGGAAAGGTCACGTTTCACAAAGATATCCATTGGGACACGTGGCTGAGGCTTGGCATTGTAGTTTACATCGGCTTGATTTTGGTGTTTTAGCTTGTGTGCCAGAAAGGGTTCTAGTGAGCCATGGTAATGTTGTGGAAAAGAGTGGCGTGTATTGAGAACACATTTGACAATAACCTGTTTCACATTGATCCATTGCAGATATCCCCATGTCAGTTGGCATGATCGACCCCAGGGCTAACCCTACTCAGCTTAACACTGTGGAGTTCCTTTGGGACCCATCAAAAAGAACCTCAGTTTTTATCCAGGTAGCATGACAAACAAACACTGTCATTTGACCAGTCCACACTGTTCACCTCCCTCCTGAATCTCTCCTTTCTTTAGTGCGATGGATTGACGGTCTAAGATCTCAGCCATCGAGAACCCTGTTGTTTTGTGAACCCTCTGTTGTGCTCTGCTAGTTTGTACTGTTCAGTGTACCTATTCAGTTTGGCAGACTCAATGCACTTCCTATATTGAACCAAGTATATAATTTGCCAATTATGGTTAAACTTTCCTTTTCCTTTTAATACTCACCCAAACCCAAACCCCAACACATTTGTCTGGATGCCGTCTCGCCTCTTCTGCCCAAAAGAATATTCTGAGATGTGTGCTCTCTTGTTGTTTAGGTTCACTGCATCAGCACAGAGTTCACCATGCGAAAGCACGGAGGGGAGAAAGGCGTGCCTTTCCGGATCCAGATCGACACGTTCAAGGAGAACGACAGCATTGAGTACACTGAGCACCAGCACTCGGCCTCCTGCCAGGTCAAGGTCTTCAAGGTGGACACCGTTTCTCTTTTCACCATTCCGTCATGCCCACCATTTTTAAGTCGTACCACCAGTGTTGCTCTGTGCTGCATGGTGGCGCTAATGAGTCGAATGTGGCGGTTGCTCAGCCCAAAGGCGCCGACAGGAAGCAGAAGACGGACCGGGAGAAGATGGAGAAACGGGCGCCACAGGAGAGGGAGAAGTACCAGTCCTCTTACGAAACCACTATCCTCACAGAGGTCAGTATAGCAACTGTGTGGGCGGGTGGGTGGCCCTGATTGATCAGTAGTTGGTTGGCGGCATCTACGAGCTAAGGTGTCCCTAACAGAACGGTTCCGGGTTCAATCCCCTGCCTTATCTGGCCTTCTTATAAGCATCCTTGAGCAAGATGTCCCAACGCCTCAGAGCCCACTCCTTAATGAGCTGTGTCTGAATTCACTGTACATTAGGGCTTTGACTTTTGCCCAAAAATCATTTTTGAAGTTTGTTTGTTTATTAATATTAATATTTGAATATTTATCAATAATATTTTTTACCATTAAATCTCTTCACTAAGACCTGGATTGGGCTTCGCGAGGTTTGATTACCGCGTTGCTATGGTTATGGTCTTGCGTGTTCCAACGGTTTATTAGGTTTCTAATAAATCGCTGTCTAATCAATTCTTCATTCACTGCCTCCTCCGTGGTCATTACAATATTATGAATAGACTGCGTCGGGTTCTCCGACGTCTCTCCTTCTTGGCCTGCCCATAACAGGTTTGAATATTAAGGGCTTCCTAATATTCCTTCGAATGTTGATTTATTTTTTGATATTCTAATTATATTCGAATAACGAAGTTCGGAGTCAAAGCCCTACTGTACATCTGCCATCCAAACCCAACACAATGGCAGTTGCCTTCTCTTAGTCGGCACGGATGCGCTTTCTTCATAGATGTTGTTGGAGGAGTTTCTAAAGTCAACCGTTGGTCTGTTGCAGTGCTCTCCCTGGCCTGAGGTGACCTACGTCAGCAACTCCCCGTCTCCTAGCTTCATCAGCACACACACCACCTTCCCTGTGGTGGTGTCAGAAGGGTATGGCAGCAGGGGAACTTACTCAGATGTTACTCAGTTTTGTTGTTTGTGTGTTTGTTGGCCCTAAATAAGGAACATGTATGGAACCAAAGAGAAGCACACGAGTAAGTTTCCCGTCTGAGGTATTCATTTACGTCTGTCTTTTTTATAGCAACGGATCGCCCAGTGAGCCTGAGCCGGTTGTCCCGGTGGTAGTAGAAGTAAGTATCAATGAATAAGTTATATAACGTATGTTTGTTCAGACCGGTCACCATGTAGTAGCGTTGGGTACATCTCTTCCCATTTGCAATATTTATTATTTATTATTATTATTTTATTTTAGGGAGACCAATGTCAAAAAGAGATTTATCCCAAAATGTATAATTTTCCCTCTGTCAGAATGTTTTCATTTAAACCCCCTCCCTCTCTTAAATATGTGTTATCCCTAAAAACATCATACTTGTCGTTCATACGAACGAGAAGTATAACAGAATCTAACGTGTATGTTCGTTTAGTCTTCGTTGTATCATTTGGATCCTCACACCACGAGTCCTATGATCTTTAGCATTATCAATTTTATGTTTTCCGCATGCAATCCCAACTTGAATCGGAAGAAGTAGTTACTTGCATCACGCAGGCACTGTAATATCGGAACTGTATGACATATACATTTTTGCACATATAACATTATGTTTGGCAATATTTGTACTACACAGATGTTTCTATTGAGTAGTGTGCATCATTGAGTTATCATCTATTGCCTGTTGTCCCAGTGTTTCATCCAATCTAGGTGAATGCAGAAAACAAAAAACATAAAGTTTATGTGACTAACGATGTCATGGCAAATTTTAACTTGAATTTTTCTTACAGCCCCAACCTTTCACTTGTTTTCAACCGTACAACGATGACAGCAACAAGGCATGTCCTCATTCTACTTCTTAGCAAAAATATTCAGTTCCAGGACTGAGGGGATGCTTACCATGCTTATCTATAACATGTTTTAAAGTGATATTATCTAATAGGACCAGGTTCTGGAATGCACGTGTTTTATCAGCGACCACGCTGATAGAATAGTGAAATGTTATTCTCCCAAGCATTATGTCTCTTAAAAGTACACAGCCACAATAAGCGAGAGAGGACCAAAGCAAGAGACCTGCTGTTCAATAGTAAATAAGAGTATGGCTGCTAAGAAAAACGTGTTGTAATGCTGGCCTTGTGCATTAATGGTCTAGTGGACAGCAGCAACAGGGGACCACTGTGAACCTGGAACAATGTCCGCACATTGACATTGTCTTAGCCACCGGTTTCTCTGTAGCCTCCAAATTGAAGGAATCACTTTGAGGTTGATTCAGTCTTATCTCCAATGTAGATGGATACTTATATAATAAGGCACATTTGTACACCGGCAGAGTGTGTTTCAAGTCTGGCCACATGGATCCTGATTTTATTTTCTCTTTGAAATATCGACAAAGTTGGGAACCCCGAAAAATCAACAAGCTAGAAGAGGGTGTGGGGGAAACAACATGGGCAGCACGGTCAGCACCTGGTCTCACTGAGACGCTCAACAGTATTAACGTTATCCCCTGGCCCTTGTGTCCTGCCTGTCCTCAACGTCTACCCCTCAGAACCTGTTGCCCACGGCGACGCCACAGGATGCCCTGCAATGGCTCCACAGGAACCGCTTCTCCACCTTCAGCCGCCTCTTCACCAACTTCTCAGGTAGGACCCGCACCTGGAGAAGGTCTGTTTGATCACGCACAGGTTGAGCTCAAACAGACAACCACCGTCGGCTACAGTAGTACTGCAACACCTCGAGCTCAGTTTTGTTTATAAAAGCGCTGCACATCGCCAGGGACGACCGTAAGGAGACCAGCCACTGCTAGGATCAGTCGTGACTCGATTGGATCTGTCACACCAAAATGGTACCGGGGGCAAAAATTTTACCGCCTACGTAATTCGCGTTCGAAACATTACGTCATAGTTCGTCACGATTGTCCGTTGCCAGTTAGGTTTCAAAAAACATTCGCGCTCATGTTGCCGAAGACGAGTGTTTAAAGTGTATCATAGTCTAGCTAGCTGGTGTTAACTACCCATTGCTGCGTTGTGCTTCAGGGGCCGACCTGCTGAAGCTCACCAGGGAAGACGTGATCCAGATCTGTGGGCCGGCCGACGGGATCCGGCTGTTCAACGCCATGAAGGGACGGTAGGTCTCCCCCTCTCGTGTGTGTGTGTGTGTGTGTGTGTGTGTGTGTGTGTGTGTGTGTGTGTGTGTGTGTGTGTGTGTGTGTGTGTGTGTGTGTGTGTGTGTGTGTGTGTGTGTGTGTGTGTGTGTGTGTGTGTGTGGGGGGGTACGTCCTGGCACAAAAAATTGTACTTAGTTGTGTAGCATCTTATCCTAACTAGCTTTGTTGCATACAGGGAATGGGTTAACCTAGCGATTGTTAGTGCTTGGCAATTGGTTCTATGAACATCCTTACTGTTCCGACGGCGATATATCTTGTTTCTTCTGATAAAAGCGTCTGGTAAATGTGTGTGTAGGGTGGTCCGTCCAAGGCTGACGGTGTATGTGTGCCAGGAGTCCCAGCAGGCCCGGGAACAGCAGCAGCAGAAACACGAGAACGGCGACTCGCCCAACAACACGTTCTTTGGTCTGTATTCTCTCTTTCTCTCTCTCTCTCTCTCACTCACTCACTCACTCACTCACTCACTCACTCACTCACTCACTCACTCACTCACTCACTCACTCACTCAGAGCATCTAACACCAGTAGGAAGTGAATACCTTAAGAGCCGTTTTGGATTTGAATGCCTCTTCGCAGCCATAGTCATCCGTCTCGCCTCAAGCCTAGCACATTATAATGCATGCAAATAACTTTGTACCCATACTGTACCACACTACTTATGTAAAACAGCGATAAATATGCCAACGTCCGCCTACAGTTTATCACGCCATCTACCTGGAGGACCTCACTGCCGCCGAGCTCACAGAGAAGATCGCTCAGCTCTTCAACATCTCACCCAGACAGATAAACCAGATCTTCAAACAAGGTCCCACGGGCATCCACGTACTGGTCAGCGATGAGGTGACCAACCGCCGGGGCCCTTTACAGGCTGTTCCCGTCTTCCTCTGTTCATGCTTTGGTTTTGAAGTATTTTTCTCATGAATTTCCCCTGTGTCTTCATCAGATGATCCAGAACTTCCAGGACGAGGTGTGCTTTGTCTTGGACACGATGAAAGGTAGGAAGCGAACGAAGTACAACTGAACCGCAAAGAGTAAAAAAAACAAAAAAACATCCGTGATGACCTGGATCTAATTAATACGTTTATTTGTTTCAACAGATGACACGAGCGACGGTTACCACATCATACTGAAGTGAACGGTCAACACTGGCGCGGGTAGTCTCTCTCTCTCTCTCTCTCTCTCGTTCTCTTGTTCTCTCTCTCTCTCTCTCTCTCTCCCCCCGCTGGTCTAGGGGCCGGCGCCGGGCCGCCCACTTACCGGGGCGCTGCCGTGATGGATCACGTGACTGAAGCGCTTGGTCCCCCCCCCCCCCCCCTGACCTTACTGAATACCGACGCCCCCGGTCCACGACGCCCCACTGAGGCAGCGCCCGCCACTCTCCTTCTCTTAATGTGTTGCTTTTACGTTCTCCTCGCGTGGAGGAAGAGATGATGTCACGCTATTCTATGCTCGCTGGGCGCCTGGTGTGCCAAAGCGCTGTGCTTGAGAAAGGCTGAAGTAATCTGTCCACCGCTTTCTATAAAAAGAGAAGAACTTGACCCCTAGGAATCATGGCCTCCCCCCCCCCCCCCCCCCCCCCCCCCCCACACTTCTTCCCTCCGCCTCTCTCTGCCTCCTGTACCTGCTGATCCTCGCCCCCTCAGCCGCTCAGACACACACATGGCGGTGGATTGACAAGACAACGCTAACACACAAGGCCAGATCTCGATGTTGCGACGCAGGGCGCCATCAAAGTGGACGTCCTGAGGCAGGGGCAGTGGGTCCTAGTGTTTCTCCAGCTGTCTGAGCTCTGGTGAAACACTGCCTGGCGCCGTGGCCACGGTGGCACTGCACTTAAGTCCCATCGCTATCCCTGTGCCGGCGAAGGCTCAAGATCACAGCGCCTTTGGGCAGTTCAAACCTTAATTTTACCTTTTAATGTATTCATGACAAATCGTATGGACTGTTTTTGTAATCTTATTATTTTAGCAAACCTGGTTCTCTATCATCGTATTGCATACTCGCAGTATGTCGTTTGTTTGGCTTGGTGAGGCTGCATGGTGCAGGTGTGTTTTGTGTTTGAATGGGTATTTGAGAGTCCATTAGCTGTGTCCCATGCTGGCATAATTGAAATACTTCTTCATAACAATGGCTACTGTATTTTTTGCCCTTTTACTGTTACACTGGAGGTTGGCATGTCTTAAGGATAGGTGATTTATAATCTCTCAATGTCTGCTTTGAAGAGTGGCAATCTTATGTCATGTAATTTGTGTACATGCACTTCCCTTTGTTACATATATTTTAGACTCAAACTGCATTTACCACTGCTGTCATGGTAGCCAGCTTACTGTCAAGACGTTTTTTTATTATTTTAATTTTCAAACTGCACCGATGAAGCTTTACACTATGTTTCAAATATATAATAAAACAGGCATGTTTTTGTTATGAGCTTATGAAGAATACCTTCTCCTTTGGCTGCAGCAGAGGGTAGACAAAGAAGCCGGGACTTAACTACATTTCCCAGTATCCTCGGCAAGCCTGCATGTTTGTGACGTCACAATAAGTATATATTGCTCCGTAGAAAATGTCCCACTCCATTGTTACATTGTAACAACCAGCCGGGCAGGGGGCAAGGGGGAGAAGGACGTCACTTCGACAGGAAAATCGCAACATTTGACATCAAATACAACAGGACCTGTCTTGCTTTTATCAACGAAGACAGCAAGAAAAACCGACCTGATAGAAACCGCCCTTGTGATTTAAAGGATAAACGAAGCCAGATGTCAGCGGATTTCCCCTTTTCAAGCAATTCCAAGTCTCGTACCAGGAAGACAAGACATTCGGCGTTCTACATCATCTTGTATCGATAATGTTCAAGGCAATAAACATCAGCTAAACCATATGACGTCCTTCTTTCCGCCGACTGCCCCCCCCCGTCGTTAGTAGATAGGCATGCAACGTTTAAACAGAACGATTGCCACGAATTCAGCCTTTTCTTCTTTGGTCTCCAGTGTGCAGAACAATGAACATGAAGCCTAAGTAGCCTGATTGGCTTTTAAACAGCAGTACAGTTGACAAATAGAGCCAACACTAATTCAAAACACGTTGGCTTACAACGGGTTGTAGTATCCCATGCAAGTGTTTTCTATTTTGGACAATTTTTTTAGCTTTCCAACAGTAAACAGATTAATGTTCGATTCCCATTGACCAAAAACACGGAACCATCCCACTATTTATTTTGAATCGGAGTCCTGATTTCTGTCCCAGGTAAGAATGATTTCCTTTCCTCCGTATTGTGCTCATGATAAATTGGTGACCTGTCCTGTGTGTCCTGAGAGAGAGAGGGCGATCGAGGCGTAGACCTATGACAATGTCATTTCCATCCTTCGACGACTTCCCCATCCGACTCGTTTGTGTCTATTTGCTGCATCTGCAAACGGGTTGCTTGCTCCAAAGCACCTGACCGGTAACGACGCCTACTAATGATCACACGCATTCAAGTCCCTCCAATACGGATATGCACAGGATAAAGGTCTCAGGACCTTTGTTTTGTCAACCTCTCCATCACTGACAGTTCAGGCCTATTTTATTGCATTTCTTTTGGGATTTGGTTTATGATCACGCTATTAGCAAATGCTATATGTAAACTCTTTCAATTAAAGGATTTGATATCCACTGTTATTTTGATACTCATGTAGGCCTACAACATAATAATCATGCAGCAAGAATGACACTGTGTGATGTATCAAATATTACCTGAATCAGAAGCCTGCAGGCTCAAACCAGTGTACAGTATTTCGAAATAATTGAGGTTTAGTGGTCCCAGAGAAGAGCGTATTGACTCCCACCCCGAAAAGCTATGATTCATTGCATGATTCCTTCCAGCCCCCTGGCCTCCCACTAGGCTTGCTTCCCGTGTCCACCCCCCCCCCCCCCCCCCCCCCCCCCCCCCCCCCCCCCCCATCCCCACCCCACAGTATTCAGAGGCTGAGCAGAGCCGCAGACACAATTTCATTCATGGCTTTTCCCTTATCAACCCATGCTTTTGGGGGTTGCCGTGGCAACGTTCCCAGACTTGATGAGCTGGGTAGGATTTCATGTGAGACGGAGGTGAAGGGAGGGGGGTGACTGGGCTCGAATACAGATGGGGGAAGAGAGAAACCGGAAGTTTACCTCACCTTTCCTTTTTTATCTTCTACCAGATGATAGCTGTGTTGTTTAGGCGTGCTCCAGTCAGCCAATCCAAGTTTGCTCTCATCTCCCCGGATGCTCCGGAACCCATTATGAAGCTCTCATCCCATTATGAAGGAGATCATCACCCACTGTGTCTTGATCTTCTGAAGATCAGAGTTGAAGTGCCCAGTCTAACCTTCAACAAGTTAATGTTGACGTTTTTTTCGTCAAATGGACAACACAAATACAAACAGGCAATATCTGTTGTTGTCCGCAATGACATACTTGAGTTACAAGCTCTCCTCAACAATGCAGGCAAAATTAACAAGTCAAATGTAGAAGGACAACGTTTTATCCGAGTAAGTAACAAGAAGAATAATGCTATAAGCATTTGAAAAAAACTATTCCACTGTATTAAGCCTAATAAATGAATAATGGATATAATATATTGCGCAGTAGAACGGTACAGTGTCAGCTTCCCATTTGGTTTGTGCAAAGGATGTTCAACCATAAAGTGATGGAGTGTGTTCGGACTGTAAAGTGCAACAATCCACTCCTATCACGAGGCTCCATTTTGAATGCACTGCACGCCTTCTGCATACTTCCCTCCAGACGCCGGCACTGCCTAGGACTCTCCAGTGATGACCACATGCCTCTGTCTCCCCTCCCAGGTTCCATGGAGGCAGGCGCGTCCCTCGGCCTCAAGCGACGGTATGAGGAGGTGGACCACAGCTCAGCGTTCTCCACCCCCAAGGACTCAGACGATGAGGTCTCCAGCAGCGACAGCGCCGACAGCTGTGACAGCCTCAATCCCCCGTCTGGCGCACCGTTTGCACGTATGCATCACCAAGCAACATCTGCCCCCCCCCCCCCCCCCCCCCCCCCCCCCTCTGCACACACACTGATCATGCACACATACTAACAACCACACACACATTGCACAGTGCTAGGAATGCTAGGAAGCGTAGATGTTCCATTCAGTTTTATTCCATTCCATTGTAATTACGTTCTATTCTGTTGTGTTCCATTCTGTACTCTACATTGTGTTGGAATAAATGGCGTTCTGTAACTTCTATTCTATTTCTTCCTGTTATATTACCTACCGTTACGTTCCATTCTCTTACTTTACATTGTGTTACATTACCACTTGGTTCTATTACACTCTTATTACCTTACCTACATATTGTATAAATTACATTCAGTTCTTATTCATTCTGTTGCATAAGTTTCTGTTTTGTTGCAATATACAATATTACAGTCTGCTATGTACATCCTGTTTCATGACATTCTGATGCATGTAATTAGCTAATTGTCAATAAAAAAATGTGTTGTCATTAAGAGACAACAGACAGTAAAACAGAACATTAGTAACAAGAGTGAGGTCTATCGTCTACCCCTAAGCACACGTCACTAATCTCTCTCTCTCTCCCCCCTTCGCTCTCTCTCTCTCTCCCCCCTTCGCTCTCTCTCTCTCTCTCTCTCTCTCTCTCTCTCTCTCTCTCTCTCTCTCTCTCTCTCTCTCTCTCTCTCTCTCTCTCTCTCTCTCTCTCTCTCTCTCTCTCTCTCTCTCTATACTACTACCTATCTCTCTGTCTTTCTCTCTCTCTCTCTGTCTCTCTTCTCTCCCCCTCCCCCCCTCCCTCAGCCACCTCCATCCTCCGACGCCAGAGGCCTTCCCCGGGGGGGAAGCGGGTGCGCTTCGACCTGGTGACGGTGTACTACTTCCCGCGGCGGCAGGGCTTCACCAGCGTCCCAAGCCAGGGGGGCAGCTCGCTGGGCATGGCGCGCCACCACTCCTCCATCCGCCACTACACCCTGGGGGAGTTCGCCCGCGAGCAGGAGAGCAGCCACCGCCACACGCTGCGGCAGCACCTCCGCCAGGAGAAGCTCAGCGCCCGCAAGATGAAGGTCAGACCCCCCCCCCTCTGCCCCGGAGAACCTTTATTCGGAGATTAAGTAGAACAACTGGCCGACGCTGGAACGAATTATAAATATGGCCGTGAAATGATGATGGCTTTGAGATATCACCCTAATATTTTCTCAACCTTGATTCTATTTGGGCTTCATAGTTCTGGGTCAGTACAGAGTTGTGTGAGGCTCAATCTTTGGGGGCAATCTGCTGCTAGATCAAATCAATTGTTCCACTTTTGAGCAAAATTGCTTTTTGCCGGCTAAAATAGATCAATAGAGCAACTCTGCCCACCCCTCTCCCTGAAGAAAGAGAGTAAGGCAGACCTAACAGGCTCTGCAAGTTGGCCCTGCAGGGCATTGCTCCAGTTTGCTTGTAGACAGCCACTAATTAACTATCTGCCCATTGACATCCAAGGTGGTCATGACGCCAGCAGCAGTTGTTGAAATAATAATAAACATTCTTGAATATTTAATGGTTTGTTTCATAATTGTACAGTTTTCTCATCAAGGTCTGGGTCATAGCTCAATTAAACTAATTTTATTGGCATTTGAGCAGTAGTTTGTAGTTTATATATACATATATATATATATATATACAGTATATATATAGCAGGATGGCCCAGTGTGCAGCACATCAACAGTCTAGTCTCTAGAATGGTACCTTCCAGATTGAGTTCAAGCAGCTACACTGATTCTGTAACGCTGAGGTTCAGATCCTGGCTCCTCGTAGCCGTTGACCACTGAGGGGCTAATCCCACACTTGAGCCTCCTCATACCAAGGAGTAGCAGGGCCCCTCTGGTCTGTGTGTGTGTGTGTGTGTGTGTGTGTGTGTGTGTGTGTGTGTGTGTGTGTGTGTGTGTGTGTGTGTGTGTGTGTGTGTGTGTGTGTGTACGTCGCTGACAGCCCCTCTTGTTGTGCGACCCGCCCCGTGCAGCTGACGCGCAACGGCACGGTGGAGTGCTCCCAGGCCGACCTGCTGACGCTGGAGGACGTGTCGGACGAGGACCTGGACGTGGACGCCGTGGAGGTGGACGACTGCTTCTTCCTACAGCCGCTGCCCACCAAGCGGCGCCGGGCGCTGCTGCGGGCCTCGGGCGTGGCCCGCATCGACGCCCGCGAGAAGGCGGAGCTCCGGGCCATCCGGCTGTCCCGCGAGGAGTGCGGCTGCGACTGCCGCCTGTACTGCGACCCACGCCACTGTGGCTGCAGCCAGGCGGGCATCAAGTGCCAGGTGAGGGGGGTGTGTGTGTGTGTGTCTGTGTGTGTGTGTGTGTGTGTGTGTGTGTGTGTGTGTGTGAGAGAAGGTAAAGGCTCGTTTTGCATAGGAAGTGACTGCCCATGTATGGCGGTGGAGCCGCAGTGTAATAGTTATCTGGAGTCATGTGGTCATTAGTGTGCTGAGAGCAGAATTGTGAATTGAGGATAACAAATAGCTTCAGTACAGTTGATGGAGCACCATGCTGCCATGCTGTGGCGTTATAGAATCACACTTCTTCATACTATTCGCTACTGAGCCTTCCGACAATATCTTATTTCCGAAACATTCGAATGGGAGGGAAAAATTAATAATACCCTGCCCTCAAGTACAAGCATATACATCATCATCAACCTAATGGCTCTTGTTGTGAATGCAACAAAATAAACCATGATCCATAAGTTAGCTAAGGTGTCCCCTATGCTATTATGTGTATCCCCTATTGACCCTCCTTGCTGAATGATACGCAGCTAGCCTGGGCTCCTCTAGGTCCTAGCAGAACCTCCATGTCCTCCACCCAAACCAAGCGTCCAGCTCATCTCACCCCCCCCCCCCCCCCCCCAGGTGGACCGCATGGCGTTCCCGTGCGGCTGCTCCCGGGACGGCTGCGGCAACATGGCGGGCCGCATCGAGTTCAACCCGCTGCGCGTGCGCACGCACTACCTGCACACCATCATGAAGCTGGGCCTGGAGAAGAGGATGGAGCAGTACCCCGCCGACGCCGACCTGCTCCTCTCCGCCGCCTCCACCGGGCCCCCGTCCCCGGAGCTGCCCTGCTCCTCCTCCTCCTCCTCCTCCTCCTCCTCCTCCTCCTCCTCCCTGTCGGCGGGGGCCTTCCAGCTGGAGGAGAGCGAGGCGGAGGCGGTGGTGGCGGTGCACGACCTGCTGGCCGAGCGCGACGTCCTGGAGCGGGAGAACGAGACGGCCGTGCTGCACCTGCAGAGCGCCGAGGAGCAGGAGCGCCGCGAGCGGGAGCGGGAGGAGGCGGAGGCGTCGGCGCCGGGGCCCGGGGGGCTGCCGGGCCCCGGGGAGGAGCCGGGTGAGGAGCAGGTGCTGCTGCAGGGCTCCTTCCCCCCGGGGCCCGCCGTGCTCTGCGTGGCCCCCGACGTCCAGGAGACGGGCCCCCCCCCGGAGGAGCCCTCCGCCTCCCTGCTGTACTACCAGCTCACCCCCGTGCAGCCGGGGGCCCCGGAGCCCCCGGGGGGGGCCCCAGGGACAGGGGAGAGGGAGGAGGAGGAGGAGGTGTCGGTGGAGGCGGCAGGAGAAGAACAAAAACAAGGTAGCGAGGGCGGAGGCGAGGGCGGAGGCGTGGCCTGCGGTCAGGCCAACGGCGGGGTCGTGACCCCGGGCTCGGAGGAGGGGCCCCCCGGCCCGCTGCACAACCGCTCCCCGGGGCCGTGCCAGGCGGGGGCCCGCTCGGCCGCGCAGGGGGAGGTGGCCCCGCCGCCGCCCGAGGTGTAGCGCGCGGCCCACCTGCAGATGTTTTGCACAAAAATAAGCTTTTCTCTGAAGGCTGAAAAAATAATGTCCACATTTGACGCCAAGGGAGAAAAGAATGAACTATTGAGTAATGTTACGGTCCTCAGGCTCGCGGTAGCGCCCGTCTTGGGTCTCAATCATACGGGAACTACGGCAGTCAGAGTCTAACACTACAGAGCAGAGGGGGGACATAATGGCCCAATCCCATTTCTACCCCTTACCCCTTCCCCCTCCCCCTTGTTTTGAAGGGCTAAGGGGAAGGGGTAGAAATGGGTAGAAATGGGATTGGGCCTAAGGCCCAATCCCATTTCCCCTTACCCCTTCAAAACAAGGGGGAGGGCTAAGGGGAAGGGGAAAGGGGTAGAAATGGGATTGGGCCAAAGTGTGATTGCCAACCTTAGTCTTTTTATCTATGTTTTTCATCCAGTGTATCAAGCTGTGTGCACTGTGGTCTGTGTGTTTTGGGAACGCGCACCGAGGTAGGGTGGTGGTGCGCTACATTCGGCCTCCCCTCCCCTGACGTCACAGCATGGCCTCGCTGTCTCTGTCTCTTCAAGTGGCCGCCGTTGGTGTCCCCCCCCCGCCCGCCTCTCACAATAGACCTAATAATCCTGGAGATACTTGTTTAGTGTGTACTGTATATGCATTTGCGACGAGCTAGTTGGAGCCACGGTAGCGGTCAGTGTGATCTGTACGCACGAGGGCGAGGGCCACACGTGTGTGTGTGTGTGTGTGTGTGTGTGTGTGTGTGTGTGTGTAGGGGCCACGGTGCCGGTTAAAGCAGGAAGAGAGCATCAGCGCTGAGGCGCCCCCCCCCCCCCCCCCCCGCCCGCATTTCCTCTTCTGTTTCTACCTTGGAGCCGCTCCGGCAAATGCTAATTATTTATCTGAAGCGCTGGTTTTGCTTTTCCAGCAAAGGGTCACCCAGCTTGGGGACCTACTGCTTCTTTCAGTCATGTGGGTTTCCGGCGGATGAAGACAGCGATCCGTTCGACGTGAGTCATCACGCTTGCCTGTTTTTGTGTTTTAGTTTTTCTTAGAATGGACAGAATGAAACAGGAGCTGTTTCTGGCGGCAGCGTGGAGGTGTGTCACACGCCACCTCTAGTTATTTGCGTCATGTTGGAGAGAAGAAGACACGAAGGATCACAGTAGTCTTCAAATGATTCGAACGACTGCTGGTGTCTTGTAACAACGGTTTGCGCTGATCCAAGCCAGATTTCATAGAATGAAAATAACACAATAGAGTCAAATCAAACAATAGCGTGTGCTGTTGTCAAAAAAACCAACAAGATATGTGATGAACCACGACAACAATCTTAGTATGATTTATTCTGTTTTTATGGATGAGTGTGGGTAGAGTTGGAGCGTGTGCGTGCGTATGTGCCTGTGCACAGGCGAGTGTGAGTGTATACGTGTTGTAAACATGTGTTTGTATTTGCAGTATAAGAGTGTTGGTCGTAAGGGGGGGAGGGGGGAGGTGATATTAATGAGGAATATAAATTAGGGATATATTAATAACAATATGTTTATTCCCCTAAAGGTGCTGTGATGATAGATTTACAACTTAGCTCTTTGTTTTGTTTTTAACAACCATGATAACCAATGTGATTTCCAGGGCGTGTACCCTGACGAGGGGCCGAGCTGTTGGGGTCTTTCAGTGCCTCTCTGAGGACCACCGTAGCGTTTGCACGGCACACCATTTGCAATGGTGAATGCGGGGGAGTGTTTTGTCATTTAATGCGTCAATGCGAACCCATTTCTCTCTCTGTCTCAGTGTATTTTTGAAGCTACATATACCGTTCAACTGAAGTGTGCCGACTCTTCTTACACAAAATCAGTCCTCTGTTGTGTAGCCTTTAATTCCAGCTGTTGCTTTCTTGTAATGGCTCGCCTGACACAGGATGTGGTGCTGTGTATGAGATGTCTGATGTATTTTATTTGACTGTTTGTTTTGTTTTCTTAATATATAAATCGATATATTCATGCTAAAGAGTTGCACCAAAGCAGTGGTTTCAAACCTAACTCACCGACGCCGCCAGCCGCCACATGCTCAGGCGATGTCGCACCGTTGTCGTTGTGAGACGAGACATCTTTCCCGGTACTCTGTGTTTACTTGACATGCCTTGAAGATAATACCGTCCCTGAAGAAATCATGATTACAAGCTGCCCGTTGTCGAGTCTTTGTCTCTGGCTGTCTACTAATAGACTTAGGTTTGGGACCACTGCACCAAACAAACTCCAATACACTATGTGTGTGCATGTATGTGTGCGCGTGTGTGTGTGTGTGCGCGTGTGTGTGTGTGTGTGTGTGTGTGTGTGTGTGTGTGTGTGTGTGTGTGTGTGTGTGTGTGTGTGTGTGTGTGTGTGAGAATGTGTGCCTGTGTGTGAACGTGGGAAACGACTGACACATTTAGACTTCACCTTAAAGCTGTGAGAGCCACTCTCATTCTAACTGTTGCCTAAAGTGGATATGAAGGTTCTTTTATATAAAACTTTAAAATAAAGAATCCATTTGAAAAAGAGATATGTTTCAATGTGTATGTCTTCCTAAAACCTTCAACTAAATATGCCCTGTGTCTGTTTACAGAACGTTCCGTCCGAGCAAGATTTATAAGAAAATGATCGAATAATGTCTGATGACATTATTCAATCATTTTAACATTATTTATTTGGCAAACTACAAGCAAGTTCTGTTACTGAATTGTGCTCAAGGACATATTGCATGTTGCATTGAGAATGTCCTTCATATAAGCTGAATATGGGAGAGTTTAGTGACTACATGAATCAAATTGTTTAATGAATCCAATTAAGATAAATTAATAGAGAAGACTAGCAAAGAATATAAAATCAAGTGTTATCATGTGAGACATGGCAGCCTTGGAAGGTCACAACAGACTCAATAGATTGAATAACCGTCAAGCTACCACTAGATGGCGGTGTAGTTCTAAATTTGCAATGCATCAGGCGGTATCCTGAAGCGCTCCATACACAGAAATGGGCTGGGGTGAGAATTGAGAGCCAAGCTACCTCATCAAATGTTTAGATTATTTGTTTACTCGGTAATTTAGCAATTACAAAGAACAGACTACCTATGAGTTCTGCGGAATGTGAAAAAGGGCCAACCATAGGATTTTCATCGCATCATCATTATGCTATTACTTACATACCCATATGCTTTGTGTGCTCTCATAAGGCTTGTAATCCTAAAGGTCTAGTAATTGCCTGCTAACGAGATTGACCCTATATTCTTTGAATGTGGTCGCCTCCACTTTCTATCTAGACCTTCCATAGTCGGAAATGTTCCCTAGTTGTGGCCAGATTAGGCGGCGGAGAATCTTGGGGTTGCACACCAAAACTAAGTTTTGGGGCACACCAAAACCAGTTGGGGGCATACCAAAACCAGTTGGGGGCATACCAAAACCAGTTGGGGGCAGGCGATCTTATCAGGGTACCACTGACTCAGAAGAACAGCGCTCTATTGGCTCAGCCTTGTGGTGTCGCTCACACACAGTTGAGCGAGAGTATTACCAGCGGCCCAGATACATATTTTCTCTGGTTTAGCTCCGATAGCAGGAAGCGGCTAGCAGCGACACAATGTCCCCCTCTATATTCCCAAAGTGCCTCAGTAAGAAGTGGCTTCCTGAGCGGGGCTGGCTGCCAATTCTACCAGCAGAAGGTTGTGTTACATATGCTAGCTTTCAACACAACAGACTGGAGATTAGTCCTGCAAAGCCAAGTTGGGCCTACTATGTCTACCCATGTTGCTGTAACAACACTCAGATCTTAAAATCCTAGGGGGGTTAAGGTGGTCCTGTGTTCATGACAAAATTATGATAAGATCCTTTTTTGGAGATGGAAATGACGTTTTGGCCACGGTCCATCTGTGAGTCATGTGTGTCCTGCCAATTGTGTTTCAATTGTTTCGTTTTTGTTGTATCTTTTCAATGGCCAGAGGAACCCAATTAGGGTCTATATCCTGAAGGAGGATGGTGAACAATTCGAAAGAATTTAACAAACAAACAAACCACAAAATGAGCAACATGCTGATGTTATTACAGGGAAGTCTGAACAACTCCTTTCTACAGAAAGGACTCCCATTACAAAAGTGTAAAATGCAAATGTTATGTTTGCCACACCATACCAATCTCTTCTCTCTCTCTCTCTCTCTCTCCCTCTCTCTCTCTCTCTCTCTCTCTCTCTCTCTCTCTCTCTCTCTCTCTCTCTCTCTCTCTCTCTCTCTCTCTCACCAGTACTAAATGCTATCGGTGCTGCTTCACTCAGCCTAGTTTACTATAAAGTAGCACTATTCATAAATCTGCCATGTGATTCCTCCCCCCATCGTCGGTGGAACAAGTAGAGCTTAAGGAGGGAGAAACAGTGCGAGCCAGATGCTGCAGGCATGATGCCGGTATAATGTCCAGTCTGTGCTGCACGCGCACAAGAGCTCAGCCACATTCACACTCAATAAGCAAAAGGAAACAAAGGAGGCCTTATAGTCAAGGTATATACAAGATGTAAACGGCTTACATTCACCATCGATAATAACAAGGTTGGATCCACTTGTCTCCAAACGCCATGCAAACAATTATGATATGGCATTGTGTGTCAATAGCATTTTAATGTGAACTATGAGTCCATTATGCAACATGAAAAAAGGTTTGAACATTTTCAAAACAGAAACTGAGAGTATTCTAATGCTTTGCCCAGAATGTGATGCATATGCAAGTGCATATTCTCCTGGCCTGTATAATGAATCTTCATCCTCTCAGCATCGATGCTGCCGACAACAACGTCCAGGTTTGAAAAGGTCCAGCCAACCCCTGACTGGTCAGATGCTGACAGGATATGACATGCTATTGCCAACCCAAAACACATACAACCTCAAACTAAACAAGAAGCGGCAGAGCACGGCATATTTGCCAATTGGCTCCCAGCTGGACCAGGAAACCAACTGTGTTTCCCACACCTGTGTAAAACATGTGTCTTATTCTGCTTTACCTGTCCAATGAGAAGCTTGTCACCCTCTCCTCGGTAAACCAACATTAACACCACAAGGAGCACACAGAAGTAGAGCCCGTAGTTGCAGACAGGTTCTTCTTAATCTCCCTTTCACTGTTCACACTTTAGTCAAGCTTTTCTACCCTTTCTGTATGGGTTTAATGCGGTCATAAAAAGCCGTACTATTAGCTCAGCCACTGGCGGCGTGCCCACGCTCTGTGAGGTAGACAAGCCTCTTGACTTTACAACAGCTGGGGGGGTAGCCCCATCTGGCTCCATCTCACACAGAGAGCCCTTTGACTCACACGGGGTTAATGATGATATGGAAAATATGTTGGCCGGAGATGTTTGATGACTGACACAGCAGAGAGGCAGTGGTCGTGTGGTGTTTGCACATCGTGTGTACTTTGAGTTCAGGATCAGCCGGTCACGTTCACTTTCTGTTTGTTTATGTTGAATGGATGCATGTTTTTCTACGCCTTATCTATATCTTTATCACTAGTGGGCCGGTAACCTCCGGATGAGCAAAGCATCCTGAGGAAGCCATAATGGTGCTCAACTCTTGGGAGGAGCCTCCATAGCACCTCCTTATCTCTGACCTAATGACTGTTTATACTCACTAACCAGTCAAGGATGCTCAAATTGTCTGTGTTTGTGTTAAGTCAAGTTAATCTATCAAACTAGTGGTACTGCATTGGAACGCAGAAATAGAAATAGAATAGTAGATATAAACCAGTGGATGTGGACAGGGAAAGACCATAGCAGAAAAACCCTTATGTCCCACCTTAGTGATTGCAGATGTTGGATGTATTGTCCTGACCCATCAGCTTTCTACCACTCTCTCTCTGCGCCTCGCTTTTGATGAATGGCCCAGCTCTTACAGTGCCCCTACCATCAGATAAGTTGCTCTCGCTGGAGTTGGGGTTCCTGACCGCCATTCTGTTCCTGCCTCAGGCCAACACAAGTCCAGATGGAGGGGGTTTGAGAGCTTTCAATGTGGAGTTGGAGTTTTTTCGTGTACGTGTGCGTGTGTATGTATGTGTGTGTGTGTGTGTGTGTGTGTGTGTGTGTGTGTGTGTGTGTGTGTGTGTGTGTGTGTGTGTGTGAGAGTGGGTGTGGGTGTGTGTGTGTTTGTGTGTGTCTGACCCACACAACACACAAGTAGTAAGAATATGAGAGGGGATTGGTTGTTGAACACTGGTGACTCTGGGAAAGGAAGTGGAATAACTTCCTCTGCATGCCTTGACTCCCTGTGGACAATTAACCAAATCAAGTCGTCACTTGTGGCAAAAACGCAGGACCCTGATGTGGAGGTCACCTCCCAGTCTCCCCATTAGCACATTGCTACATTCTTTATTGGTTACTCTTGTTTTGTATTGTTCCTGCGGTAATGACAGCCAACACCACAAGGGGTCAGGCTTCTTTGGCATTCACAGTGCTCTGCTAGCGAGTATTTTATTGATAGTGACCTCATTTCCTGTTACAAAAGGGGATCCCAGGTCCTATCTGCGAAACGATGTTTGGCTTCATTCTCGTCAGGAGGAAAGTTTCCACGTAGGCCTGTTTGTGCTTTCCTAGCGGGCAATGCAGCCACCCCCTGCAGTTTGAAGTGGTGTCACGGAAACATGTATGCTGAAACAAGCTCTTTTGGCAGGGGGGATGGCTGGCAGTGTTGCCAGATTGTCCGGGAATTCTGGTCCAATCTGGCAACACTGCTGGCTGGTGCTTTCCGATGGCAGACTGAGATGAAAGGGTTTGGCGGGGGTAAGTGAGGACAGAAGTGTAAAGTGCAGTTTGGTCCATTACCAATATTTCATTGTTGACTGAATATATTAAATTGTTATAAAAAATGGTTCAGAAGGGATTTATTTTCCCAACCTACATTGTTCTGTTTATGGAGTTCTGCCATAGGGTGTTCCCTTTCCAGTTGTGGAGAAATCACTGTGAGTGAGTGGAAAATACGAACTACATACCATAATATGTAGCCAAAATGTTGTTTTAAGAAAGGGGAGGCTTTCTGGGTAGATAGTCATCAAAGTTTAGGCTTTGCCCAAAAATGAATAACATCAATGTTATCAAAAATAATACAAAAGGAGTTAAGTTTACACTTCCTGTATATACTTGGGTATTTATATTTGTAGTCCATTTAAGATACAGGAAACATATCTTATTAACTGCATACGATGTAGAACAACAAATAGTCCAGAATCCACCCTAACCACCAGACAAATGAACCAACAAACGGAGCATGTATGATACCAGGGTCAACACACTGTGTATTTATTGATCCACTCCCACACAGCTGAATCCATCTTCTTTCCTCTCGTAGCTCAGCAGTGCCCATGTGTTGCAGAAGGACTGGGGTCCTGTCTCGGGTTTCCCCTGGGTTAACAGGCCTGGCGGGAGTCCAACAGGTGATGGACTTGATGGAGGGGGCCGGGGGGTCTGTCACAACAACACTCGGCCCCCCTTCGTTGCCAAGGAACCAAATTAATTACACGTTAGTGGTGACCTCACGGCAATATTTATGGCTGCTCGCTAGAGCTGTCTGGGAAAGGGGAACCCCACGCACACAGACATGATCTAACAGCTCCAACACGTGTCTCAGAATAACCCTTGTGTCTGGGGGGGGGGGGGGAGAGATCAAAATGGGCTTCACATTCTTTGGTGCAAAGGAAGTATGGAATAGATGCCCACCAATAATGGAAAATAAAAACATTGCTTTCTTAGACTATGTTCAAGCAGTCAGTTTACACAATCAATCAAGTGATAAAATGACTCGACCGCTCAAAGGCTGGGTAAAACTCAGTGTTCAAAATTGGACATCCGCTTTCATTGGGATACCTCCTCACCTTCCCTCTCTTCTTCACGTCCCTCCTGCCTCCCCTCCTTCCTTCCTTCCTTGCTTCCTTGTCTATTTCCTTCCACTTAACCACTCTGAGGGACCAGAGTTATAACAAGTTCTCTTGAGGACAACATTGATTGCCTGGAGCTTAGAAGGTCCCACTGCTCATTGATCCTTGATCTTCCTTCAAAGTGCCCTCCTGACTTCCTCTGAAGAGGGAGGTTCTGGTTCAGCCCTTCCTGTGACCTGCGGTGTGCCCTCGGTGGGCAGGGCCCCAGGTGGGTCCACCAACCCCTGGTCTTCGTAGGATTACCGTTGTATTTTAAGGATGATCGACAAGGTGCTTGTGATAATAATCGCACAGCCTAGCTTAGATTTCTACAGGGATTTCCATGGTTGTCATGTCAGACAGGATCTTGGAAGACGATCATGTGGTTTCCATAGTAACCTATAACGTCCGGCCTAGGATTAAACGCCAGGAAAGAGGACAGATGAGGCTTTGAAATAGCCATAAATTCCTTGGAAAGTAATGTGAACTGGAGGGCGACTGGATGGTTAATGATTAGGGTAAAGAGCCGATGCGCCTCATTTCACCCTCTGCTCGCTCCTGTTCCCGTTCCCACGGGATATCTCTCTCACTGTCAGCTGGCTGGCGCTTTTATTTTGGAACGTTTAGTGCCTGGAGTGGTTGTTTTCTCAGGCCTCAGCGTTGAGACTGCATTGTTGCGCTCAGCGCAGGAAGAAAACACATAATGGATCATATGAACTCTCTCCTCTCTCCAGGGCTGAAGGCGGTCTCTTCCTGGACCCACCAGTGCATTGTTCCTGTCTGTTTGCATCTGCAGGCAGGCGACTTAAGGAATGCACATGTTAGTAAATGGCTGATGGTTGCAGGGGCATGTTTTGGCTGTGAGAGCGGATGCACTCTACTTTTGCTCCCACCCTCCCACCAGACGCCTTGGCAGACGTCCCAATGAGCTAATGGGTGATTCCTCTATTCCCTGTGCAGAAAAAACACACTTTTTCCACTCTCCCACTGGTGATACACCCGGATGGACTTCCCTTTTGAAGACTCTATGGATTAATCATATGGTTGCTCAGAAGTGTCCTAACACACACACACAAACACACACACACACACACACACAAACACACACACACACACACACACACACACACACACACACACACACACACACACACATGAAAACACGTATATGGACGCATGCACACACAAATTGAGACGAATCGGTAAAACACAAACACACAAATGAAAAAGAAACAGACACAGACATACATACGGACACACACACACAATCACACAAATGGACACACACACCCACACACGTGCGGCCCTCTGTTTGTGTGTGCATGGGGGAGTCTGCAGATTACAAGGCTCTGTAGGTAACATCTAACGGTGACCTTTGGGGGGCCCCTCCGTGTGACGGGCCCTTCATTAGGCACCTGCAGCGTGTGTCCATTCACCCATAGGCTGGAGGGGCCGCCTCCCAGGCCTTCCTAGTGACAGCCCTCCAAACCCCCCTCCCTCTCTCCCTCGCAAACTGGAACAGAAAGAGGCCGACAGGTGGACCAACACACTCTTTGTTGAACCACCTGACCCCCACCCACACTTCTTCTTAACTCATTAAGGGGTAAGGAGCAGAAGAAAAGAACAACTGGTTCAGAAAGTGTCTCCGTGTCTTGTGGCAGTTGTGTCCGTTACCTCAACCTGTCCCTCCTTCCTTTGAGCAGCGCTCTGCTCCCTACCTTGTAATCTTTCCTGGATGACGAGCGACATAATGCTAGGGTGTAGCGTGGTGTTTTGCTGAAGTCCTCCCTCAGTATGCGTGCCGGTCCGGACGCTCCTCAGACACGCGCCCGGAGCACTTTGTGGCACGGAGCTGACAATGACATTAGGACCATGTTGAGTGAGAGGGACAACATGGCTGTGTGTGTAATTAGGACTACAAAAGAGGCTCGGGTGGGAGGAAGAGGCTGGGAGGAGGAGGAGGGGGAGGAGGGGGAGGGTGGAATATGTGAGGATTAGGAGGAAGTGGAGGAGGAGGAGGGGGAGGAGGAGGAGGAGGAGGAGGGGGTATGGAGGAGGAGAGGAGGAGTAGGAGGAGGGGGAGGAGGAGGAGGAGGAGGATGGAATATAGCACGATTTGGAGGAGGAGGAGGTGGAGCAGGAGTAGGCTGAGATGATGTATGATCGCAGAAGCCCCTGGTATTTCCTTGCCTTTACCCTGAGTCCTTATATCGCTCTGGGTGCAGGGTGTGTCCTTAGAGCGAATGAAAGGAAGTTATGCTCCCATGCTTTGATAATAGCACAGCCCTCAGCCGGGCGGGGAAGGTGTCCACGGGAACGTTGAGTGTAGAAGTCCCCCTCCCTCCCTAATCCACCACCTCCTTCCAGCCCTCATCCACCATCTTCTACACCCCCACCCTTCACCCCTCAGACTCACGCATGTATGCAGGAGCACGACCTTTGACGAAAAACCCTCATGAGCAGTATGTTCCACTGCTTCCAGACTCTGGGTCTACGTCAGCGAGAGCAGAGAGCTGGGCTGGTTCAGGTGACGTCATGCCTTGATTCATTGTGCATGTCCGCTTGTGGGTCTGGGGACACTCCGCAGCTCAGTGTCATCTAGGGAGGACGCAACGCATCCGAACACAAGACGGCAGCGTGAAGCTCCGCAGCGTGTGTTCGCCTCACAGAGAAAAGCCCGTCGCATTCGTCTCTTTCTTTGGCCTTTTCTAAATAACGTGTTATGATTTCACGTTCGGAAATTGTTCCGCTCGTACGCTTACCGACTAGGGAAATTAAATCAGAAGGGGGCGAGAGAACACATAACATTAAATCGCAAGATAGTTTGAAGATATGACAAATACATTTAAAACTGAATGATGAATCGTATGCTCCTGTACACACTGAAATATTCAATATGAAATGATTTTTTTTTAAGTGTGGAAAATGACTTGCATATGCAGGCAGACAGACAGACAGACAGACACAGAGACAGACAGACAGGTCACTGTAGTGCGGGCATTGTCTTGATTTGGTGCTTGCGACTCAGAAGACCTTTCCTGATAAATGGGCATCTGTTTCCCTGCTTAGCCTCGGTCCCATGCCCTGGGACTGAGGAAGTAAGAAGGACAAGAGTCACAGACGTCTGCAGGAATCAATGGCTGCTCCCATCTGGAGGGCAGCAATTCATCATGGTCTCTACGCGGCTTCAAAACCAAGCAATGCATGTAGCTGCTTCCTCTTATCATTATTTATGTTACCAGTTTACCAAAAATAACTCTTGAATTGAACTTGCTTCTTTTTCCAATTTCCCTAAATCTTTCCTTAATTTGTCTTTAATTACGCTGCACAAATAGACATGAGGTGTTAAAGGAGAAAAACACAGGTGTCCCTCATAACACTAATTATGGGTCTGCTCCGTTTATGTACCAGGGCACATGGTTAATAAGTGTTATCTTTACTGGTTTCCCCCTGCCGCCCCTGGTACCTAAAAGTAGCAGAGCCATAATTAGTGTTATGAGGGACACCTGTGTTTTTCCTACTCTGAAGGGTCCATCATTCATTCAGTAGCGTGCCTTCCAACAAGGCTCTCAGAGAGCTACGGGGAGCGCTGGTGACAGCTGACAGACCCACCTGGGGAATGGATCCCCCTCCCTCTCTGCTGTCGGGGGAGGGGTTCCCCGTCTGGAACACCTGGGTACACCCTGTACACAGGGGCTCTGTGTCTCTCTCCACCGGCTAAACATCTGTTCATTATCGCATGTCATGTGTGTCAGTATGTCAGACAGTCTTTGTGCCTGTCCTTAATTGACCATGTAAGGCATTATTTGTAAAAAAAACAACGTATTAAATAAAGGGGGTGTGTGTGTCATGGTACCGGATGACATCGTTATACGACACAGGACCAACTTGGAGAAGTTTTTAGACCACCACTAAGGTGCTGAATTTACCACATTCCTTTTTTATTATTAAATGAAATTAGGCAATAGGAGTTTGTGGTTCAAGACACCCCAGGGTCCTTTGCCATGGCAGTGAGGAAGTACAATCAGAGAGGAGGAACTGCCTTAGTCATAGCAAGTACCAACGTGTGAATGTTCTCAGAGAGAGGTCTCCATAAAAACAACACACTGGACAGAACATTTGAGCCCTCTGACACCCCAGTGTCTCTCTCTCTCTCTCTCTCTCTCTCTCTCTCTCTCTCTCTCTCTCTCTCTCTCTCTCTCTCTCTCTCTCTCTCTCTCTCTGTCTGTCTCTCTGTCTCTCTGTGTCTTTTACTGTATTTCTGTCAGTGTCTCTGTCTCCATCTCTCTGTCTCTGTCACTGTCTCTTTGGCTATGTCTCTGTCTCTTTCACTCTGTCTCCGTCTCTCTGTCTCTGTCTCTTTGTCTCTGTCTCTCTGTCTCAGTCCCGGACAGTGACACAGAGACAGAGACAGATACAGAGACAGTGACTCACTGTCACTTTGGCTCTGTCACTTTGGCTCTGTCTCTGTTTCTCTGAGTCTGTGTCTCTTTATCTTTCTCTCCTACTCGTTCTCTCTGTCTCGCGCTCTCTCTCTCTCTCTCTCTCTCTCTCTCTCTCTCTCTCTCTCTCTCGCTCTCGCTCTCTCTCTTGCTCTCTCCCTGTCATCCACATCTCTCTCTCTCTCTCTCTCTCTCTCTCTCTCTCTCTCTCTCTCTCTCTCTCTCTCTCTCTCACTCTCTCTCTCTCTCTGAAATGCCCAGTACTGCTCACACCACCACCACCACCACCACGGTGAGACATGGAACCAATTATAGCACAGAGCAGCAGCAGCAGGCACTTGAGCGTTTAGGCGAGCTGACTTTTAAATCAGAGCGCAGTAAGGGAGACTACACTTTGGCTCTTTGTGCGGCTGCCTGTTGCACCCTTCACTTGGTTGTGTTTTTTGCAGGGGGGGGGGCACTGAAGGAAGACGCTGTGCGGCGGTGGGAGGTGCTGTCACTGTTAGATCATTATCACAGAGTCTATCGCTTATCTCATCGCTCCTCACCTCAGTGAACATTGGATTATCAGTATGAGTACACTGCAAGAAGTGAGGTCACGGTGAGTGAGTGACTATTTCACTAGTGGGTCTTGCCGCATCTCCGCACGCATCATCACCTGTACAATACAGACACACAACACAACACACAGAGGTACAAAAGGTCAAACATCAAATACTCTCCTTCTCTCTCTCCCACACGACGTCTTTGATCATCGTATCATCACCACCACCACCAGAGAATGAACCATTTCCGCCCATCTCCCCTCGCACACAGATGATGATGAGGTCACAGGCTCCCCTCCCCACCAGATGGGGTTATTAGAAGACAACCAGGGGGGGGGTGATTTCACTCTTTCCAGTCTTGCTCAACTCCTCTGCGGCCGGGGCCCGGCCCGGAACATGACGCGCTGTGAGCACATGTCTTCTATTTGGCCGGTGAGGTGTGTCCATGACGACAGTTCCCAAGGGGACCCAAGCTTCCTAGTTGGTGCCCATGGCAACAAAGACTCGACACGCACATACGCACACACCCACCCACACACACACACACACACATACGCACACATGCACACACACATACGCACACATGCACACACACACACGCGCACACACGCACACACACACACACACACATATACACAAATACACACTCACATAAACAGACACATATGGACACACACACACACACACACACACACACACACACACACACACACACACACACACACGAACACACACACACACACACACACACACACACACACACACACACACACACACACACACACACACACACACACAACCACAAATAAACTTTACCAGGAGACTCAAATGTTCCTGGCAGCTCCAGTCCTAGATAGGTGTGTCCGATTTTGTGTGTGTGTGCGTGGGTGCGTGTGTGTGTGTCGGTTACGTATGTGTTCAGTCTGCAAGTCTGCGTGTGCATGTGTGTGTGTCACGGGACATGGGTTTGATATGTGACAAGGCGCAGAGGAGTTGGAGAGGGAACCAGAGAGATAGAGAGTGATCCTCCCTCCCCTGACCTGTAGGCAGAACGTGCACATGAAGCCGTGGCCAATCCCTAATACGAAGCAGACATATGGCGCATGGGGAGCGAAGCTTCTACTGCAGCGTTCCAGGAGGAACCACAGGAGAGGGGAAGGTGCCGGGTGATGAGTAGGAAGAACGAAAGGAAGAAAGATCGAATTCAATAAGACTTACAATAATTACAAAATTAACTAATTAGATAACTTAAGAAAGAACAAAAGAGAAAGAATCAAGTAATTCAAGAAAGAGAGAGAAAGAAAGATATAGATAACTGAAGAAATAGAGGAAGAAGAAAGGAAAATGTAGAACAAAGAAAGAATTGAACATGACTGCAGAAACACCTCTGATCTAGTGGGCGAAAGTAACAATGATTTTCGTGTGATTTTGTTTCTTTAGCCCAGAGTCCCAATGGTTATGACTCCTTATCGGTGTGAGAGAAGCCTGTCAGAGAACAAGACCTCGGCGTGAGGCTGTAAAGAGGTCACCCAACATCGCACAGACATGAGATAATTCTTTGGAATTCTTCCTACTGTATGAGGATAGCTGATAAACTATTCATGTTTTTCCAATTCAATTCAAACCTCTAACATACTCCACATTCAAAACATAGCCCCGGTCTCTCTCTTTATCGCTCTCGGTCTCGCGAGTGAGGAAGATACAAAATACAAAATTCATACTTTACTCATTCAACACATGCAGATCATTTGAAATGTAGAAAATAAGGCAGTGGGAAGACCTTGCTAATAGGTTATCTGGGTGGTTGGGGAGGAGAGGGGGTTATATTGTATTTATGTGAATTAATTCAGTCCTTTCGGAGTTGAATGAGAGCCAATGATTCATAGTAATTCTGTACTCCTGCTACCATTTGCCTTTCCTCTTCTCATCCCCTCTCTCCTCCTTTCCTCCCCCCCTCTCTCCTCCTCTCCTCTCCTCTCCTCTCCTCCTGCCCTCTCCTCTCCTCTTCTCTCCTCCCCCCTCTCTCTTCCTCTCCTCCCCTCTCTCTTCCTCTCCTCTCCTCCTCCCCTCTCACCTCATCTCCTCTCCTCCTCCCCTCTCTCCTCCTCTTCTCACCTCCTCCCCCCTCTCCTCTCCTCTCCTCTCCTCCTCCCCCCTCTCCTCCTCTCCTCTCCTCCTCCCCTCTCTCCTCCTCTCCTCTCCTCCCCTCTCTCTTCCTCTCCTCTCCTCCCCTCTCTCCTCCTCTCCTCTCCTCCCCTCTCTCCTCCTCTCCTCTCCTCCCCTCTCTCCTCCTCTCCTCTCCTCCCCTCTCTCTTCCTCTCCTCTCCTCCTCCCCTCCATCTTCCTCTCCTCTCCTCCCCTCTCCCTTCCTCTCCTCTCCTTCCCTCTCTCCTCCTCTCCTCTTTACTCGTTAGCTATTGTCTTCTCTGTCTCCCTCCCGGGAGTGTTCCCCGTCATGCGGGGGTGTCGTAGGGAGTGAGAACAGTGGCTCCATTTGGCGGGCTAGGTCTATGTGTCTGTCTGCATGTCTCCCTGTCTGTCTGTCCGCCTGTATATCTGTCTGTCTTCCTGTCCGTCCGTCCATCTTTCTGTCTGTCTGTCTGTCTGTCTGTCTGTCTGTCTGTCTGGCTGTCTGTCTGTCTGTCTGTCTGTCTGTCTGTCTGTCTGTCTATCGTTCGGTCTGCCTGTGTCTCTCTCCTTCTGTGTGTCTGTCTGTCTGTCTGCCTGTCACTTTGTCTGTCCGTCTGTTTATCTGTCTGTCTGGCTGTCTTTGTGCCTGTCTGTCTGGCTGTCTGTCTGTCTGTCTGCCTGTCTGTCTGTCTGTCTGTCTGTCTGTCTGTCTGTCTGTCTGTCTGTCTGTCTGTCTGCCAACCTGTTTGTCTGTGTGTCTGTCTGTGTGTCTGTGTGTCGATCTGTCTGTCTGCCTGCCTGCCTGCCTTCCTCCCTCCCTGTCTGCCTCCCTGTCTGTCTGTGTGTCTGTGTGTCTGCCTGTCTGTCTGACTGCCTGCCTGTCCCTTTGTCTATTTGTCTGTTAATCCGTCTTTCTGCCTGTCTGTGTGTCTGTCAGGTCATGAGCATCGTTTGTGGGGGGAGTGGAGGGGTGGAGGGTTGGGGTATGAGGACGGGAACAGTGAGTGCTCCTAACTGGGAAGGGCAGAGTTAAACAGCCTGTGAAACACACTACCTTATTTAGAGCCCGAGGACGGTTGAGTCACCGGCTAGCTAACGTCGTCCCTGGACCGCTGAGATCCTTTATCACAGTGGGGGGTGGGTGAATCAGTGAGCAAGCCGTCACATAAAGATCTGCAGGTGTTTACGCCTCGGTGGCTTTCTGTATGAATTGCAAATCCATAAATGGAAAATGTTCGAGCCACGTAGTAAAACATCCTGGAGTCGGAGACGAGACCCTTGAATCAGCGTTCCGATAAGCTGATTCAACTTCCTGGCTATTACAAAGGCAGTTCTTCTGTTGAATAAACACCATCGGTGACACAAACATAATCTTAACAACTTTAAATGAAGTGGTCCAATATTATTTTTAACCCTTCCTATGCCATGAGCTTCATTCTTCCATCCCAACACACAGGGGTTTTGTGAGAATCATTCTGCCAAAGACGGTTAGTAAAGTGTGGTCAAAATACTCCAGTGGCAGGAAGCCAGCGGTATCTGATACCATTCTGTTCTCCTCTGTTGTTCTCTACCTGGGTGTTCCACTGTTAACATTAGCAAAGGAAAAGGGGCTGAAGTCCTGTACATGTTTTTTTCCAAGATTTTCCATTCTTTCCAATTTCACAAGACACACACACACACACACACACACACACACACACACACACACACACACACACACACACACACACACACACACACACACACACACACACACACACACACACACACACACACAAACTCACTCTCACACTCACTCACATACTCAGACCCGTTTTTCATGTTTGTCATGAACATGTGGTGTAGATCAAGGCTTTTTTTTGTCACTCAAAACTAAGCGACAACATTTTTTGCATTGGAAGGGGCGGTCAACCCTAACATTGGGAGGGCGGGGTGGTCATTATCATGTTGTGTTTCATTGAGCTCAAAACATAACATTTCCTTAAATAACAACGCCATCACCTGACACATCCTTCCATCACCACTGAGAGACGATACGTCCTTGCTTTAGTTTGCAGCGCTAAAACAAAACATTCCACAACACAAACGCAGGAAGACGAGGATTGTTTGCTGGCCAGTGAGTGGCATTGTACAACCAGAGTCTGTAGAGCTACGGTTACTAAAATGCCCCATGATCAATGCCCCCACAGCCACCCCCAAACCATGTAATGTCTGCGGGACGGACCCACGCAGACACAAATAGCGTCTTTGTTGGTCACCTGAACAGGGATGAAGCCAGTATGAGCGATCCGTCTTCAGGACCTAAGACAAATAAAATGCATCGGCTGAACAATTCCCTTGGCTCACACAACGCTCTTTGATATACAGTAACCTGACTGCCACCACAGTCTTAAAAGCTGCCATGTAGGTTCCCTCTTTACTACTTTCCAAATTCAGAAAGCCCTGCTAAAACCTTTTCCATTAAGATGTCCAGCCCTACAGTCACAGGGTTGGACTCAGATCCGCTGCTCGGAGTCTGCAGTTTCCATCTCAATGGCCATTCTTTGAAACTCGCGGTAACCTTCGAACCGTGTGAGGCTTTGAATGTGTATTATAAGTGTGTGTGTGCGTGTGTGTGTGTGTGTGTGTGTGTGTGTGTGTATGGGTGTGTGTGGGTGTGTGTGTGTGTATGCAGCTTACAAGCAAATTCACATAGGTCGTCTGGTGAGTCTTTTCATGTAAAATGGGAACAAATCTGAAGTGTGGATGACTGGGGGGACTGTTGTTGAGGCACAATAAGGTATTTGAACCCAGTCAGTTAATGCATTCAGCCTTTCACTACTAGAGGATACACTTTAAACCTTCACTTGATATCTCACCCTTCCACCAGAGAATGCCCCTCACCCTTTCACAAGAGCATATCCCTCAACCTTTCACCAGAGAATATCCCTCACCCTTCACCAGAGAATATCCCTCAACCTTTGACCAGAGAGTGTCCCTCACCCTGTGACCAGATCACGCAGCACTCGACCCCATTCACCACAGAACACCTTTCCCCTCTGACTGTTTGCTACAATACAATACCCAATCACAGAGGTGCACCATGTTTTGCAACGTGCACGGTGCTCACATCCTCTTTTGGAGCCCACCAATCAGATGTCACCCCCCCCCCCCCCCCCCCCCCCCCCCCCCCCCCCCGTCTTGCATGGCTACCGGGGTTTGAGCTCGGGCCGTCCATCACACACGGGTACCAACGGTTTCTAAACACATCCATCCAGCCCGCCGAGACCCGTGACCTTTGAGTGACTGGTGCATTAGCAGACTGTGCATGCGTCAACAACACCCCCCCTCCTATGGTTAGATACGCTAATGCACTGATGAAGAGTGAGGGAGACACTAGAGAGGCTGCTATATAAGGCTCTGGGAGACGGCCTGACACCTCGCTGGTCTGGGCTGCATTAGCATCAACATTGACTTATAAGGAGGCGGTGGCAGCTCTAAGGAGTGGTGCTGGTGGAGGAGGGCCTGGTGGTGGTGGTGGTGGTGGTGGTGGTGGTGTTGGTGATGGTGGTGGTGGTGGAGGGTGTGGTGGTGGTGGTGGTTGTGGAGATAGTGGTGGTGGAGGAGGTGCTGGTGGTGGTGGAGGTGGTGGTGGAGCCTGGAGGAGGTGGAGAAGGAGATGGTGGCTGACTCACCATCCTAAACGGCATTGTGAGTCATATTTACAGAAGGTGACAAGGCGACACCCCTGAGTTTGTAACCTTGAAGACCATGAAGTTCAACCACCTCCTCCCCATAGTTTGCTCGGGTCGTCACCACCAAACACCAGGTACAGGCTCACGGCCCACTGTGTGACAGGACTGTAATAAATACAGTAGAAAAACCTTAGTTGGGTAAACAGTGAAAATGTACTTTTGTTTAAATTATGTTTAACGGTATGTCATTGGGTAACTAAAGTCTCATTTGTTCATTCTTTGGTTCGATGTTTTAAAAATAGCAGCAGCCGGTTCGATTTATGATGTGATGCTTGTGACTGCAGCTATGTTCAACATCAGTCCTCCTCAGAGCTGCTGGGTTTTCCAGGGGAAACGATTGACCAACGCCAACGGCACTCCCATGTGTGATGCTGAGAGACGTACAGGCCAGGGGGGAGTGGGGGTGTGGGAGCACACAGGAGCCAGCACAGGGGATGTGTGGGGGTGTGTTGTAGGGTGCAAAGGTTCGTGTAGTGTGCAATGAGCTGGGGAAACCTTATGACCGCGCACACATATGTTATGTTTGTGTGTATGAGGGAATTTGTGGGTGCACTTAAATGTGTGTGTGTGTGTATGTAAACTTTTAATGGGGGATTTTTGGGTACACTTAAATGTGTGTGTGTGCGCCTTCACGTGTATGTATGTGTGTGAAACAATGGCCTTAGGCTCTCCAGTGGCCACAGCAATCCCCAGCCCTCTCTCTCTCTCTCTCTCTCTCTCTCTCTCTCTCTCTCTCTCTCTCTCTCTCTCTCTCTCTCTCTCTTTCTCTCTCTCTTGCTCTCTTTCTCTCTCTCTCTCTCTCCCTCTCTAACTCTCTCTGTCTGTGGGTGTGTGTTTCTGTGTGTCTATTGAGTGTGTGTGTTTGTTGAGAGGCTGTGTGTGGGTTTGGAGTATTAAATTATTATAACTGAGTTGCAAGCAATAGCATTTGTAGTTTATTGCAAACATTTGTGTTAAAGCTATTTCATCGTCGGTTTCTACCAAGGTTTTAGTGCTGATCTCTAATTGCTGTGTTTGTCTAAGACGACTACTAATTATCATATTCAGAATGAAAACTTTCATTTTATGGACCATTATTAGTCGTTATTGATCTTCAGAAGTCGGTTCGATGAGGAAAGTCTTCACTGCAGGCCCTGGTGTTTAATTACTGACTCAGAATCGCGTGAAAACTCCCTTTCCAAGCATGTGTGCGTATATTTCTCATGGGGATAATGAAAGGTTAACGTGTGAGTGGTTATGACCACGCGCTTTGAACTCTCTCTCTCTAAACTCTCTCTCTCTCTCTCTCTCTCTCTCTCTCTCTCTCTCTCTCTCTCTAAACTATCTCTCTCTCTAAACTCACTCTCTCGCTACTCTCTCTCTCTCTCACTCTCTAAACTATCTCTCGCTGTAAACTCTCTCTCTCTAGACCACTGTCCTCTACCTCTGTGACCTCCTATTAAGTTACATCAGCCATTTTACGACACTTTTAAATCACTGTTTTTAAACCAACATGTTGTGAGTGCCGCAGTGGGCAGGCTGACCCTCTCCTCCTCGGTGTTCAGTTCCCCGGGCCTCGGCTAGACTGGTCTCCCTGCCAGAGCCCAGACACACGCACCTTAGGGGGGCATTGTTGAGATGGCTGGGGATGAATAAAACGACAATTAGCTACAATGCAGTGGCCCTGGCGGGGGGTAGATGCCTGAGCAATTCTTTTAAATGCGGTGGTAGTCTGGTTGAGTATCAACCCCCCCCCCCCCCCCGACCCACCACCCACAGCCCCCCAGCATTATTCACGGTTGCTACTGATTAGCGGATGTACTCCATAAAAACACTAGTTTTCAGACGGGTGGTGGTCAGTGAGGCAGCCCGCTGAACAATGGCAATTACCCTGAATCCTCCTGCTCCTCATTTGTGAGAATAGCCTTTATAAGGGAGTTGTAATGCAAAGCTCACACATTAGGGTTCTTCTTTTCACTAGGACGAAAGAAAGAAGAGACGAACAAGAAAAGAACAAAAAGTTAAAACAGAACTCAGCGAGTAAAAGGCAAGTCCAACGAGGAGGCGAGCCAAGGTTCACCTGCCAAGAAATAATAAATACACGAAGCAGAGAAAGGAAGGGAAGCCAGAGGTTATTCAGGGCTGTAGGCCTACTGTGCGACTGTGAGGGGGTAAAATTCATGCCTGAGACGGCCTTATGATTCACTGGGCCACCACGTTGCTAAGAGCATGCCTGAAGACAAATAATGGCCGTCTCAGAGCGCCACGGTGTCGGGACGAGCGTGTCGTCCGGTGAGCAGCACATCTCCTCCGCTCCCGCCACGCCTCACAGCCACGCCTCACATCCACTCCTCCTCTCCTCG